>NC_068364.1:76353528-76401403 GCF_020536995.1 Dreissena polymorpha
AACAAAGTGCAATAAATTAACTTATCAGTCACCAATTACTTGCGGTAATGTCTTAAACAGTAACAGTGTATTTTAATCATCCAATCAGAATCAACATTTGTCGTCTGCTAATAATATAATGAGAGCCGGTTGGATAGTTGGCGCACATGATGCAACATCATTTCGCAGTTTGGAATTCTTTGTTAACAGCAACAATGAGTAATAGCGACAACGTTTTTGATGTCGTTAAATACCCAAGGATGCAAAACATTAAATAAATCAAAACAATAGCGGATTTTTCAAAACGGTAACGAAACCGAAAATGAATATTAATGACAAATTTGTGAACGCGGTTAACACCTGCTTATTAGTTTGCATTGTCAATTAATAATTGGATTAATCGACTGTAAATCAATAATCCCATATATGCCCGATTTATATTTTTAAAACCAAATTATGGGTGGGTAATATAGACGACAAGAGTCATAAACACAAACGTTTGAAATTTTCTAAAGTGTCAAATGAATTTCGGCATATGGTTCTATTTAAAGATATGATGAAATAAGCTCCCAATCAGGACTTGTATTGCAACATGCGTAAATAACCTGCCACGGTTTGCACGCGTTGTGTACAGCTATTTTAGGTTACAAAATTCTACATTTAAGAAATGAACTTCTTTGTCCTAAAAAAAAGCGCGCGAAAATTGGCGTGGGTGTATTTATTTGTAAATAAATATTTCGTAGCGGGTACAACATTGAGATCATTTAATTTCCATTAAAAGTTTCGTTGTGAATTTCAACTAAATTACCGGGGTATCTCGCGAATTATTTGGCATTGACATTTTCTCTTAATAAAATATCATGTAAACACGCTGTATCGTTACCGTTACGCTGTAACAGTTCCTTCATTATTGAAACAATTATTGTATTGTATACTGACTGCACACAAGTGTCGTAACATACGGATGCAATACGTAAATTCGGACAGTACTTAAAGTTGGACACAAGTAAATAAATGATTTAATACTCTTGATTTCTTGAAACTCGGTATTTGTTGTTAAAAAGGGCAATTGCATTGATTAACACCATAGGAGTCAAGCGTATTGATCATCTAAACGCTTTATTTACGTTTACGACTTAACGTGCTGTCCGAATTTAAGTACACATACATGTGCACATACATGTAATATCTACATGTAGTATATGATTTTCTTTGGTACATTTGCATTTAAGTACACGGTGCCTGTACTGTAACATTAATTTACGCTATTGACTGTGTACATCAGACTACTTGCTGTTTTATGTATATGTATGTATACATATTATGTATATGTAAATGAAGAAATAAAATAAAGATGAAAACCTGCCTCTTATCATTTTGTAGGAAAATTTTATGGGCTACCAAATATTTTTATTGGTAGCCCAGTGGGCTACCTGAAAAATAAGAAATTTGTCGGACACTGCTATTTCTGTGTTGTTTACTGTATGACGGCATATATCTTGATGACTTGCAAGTAACATAATGTTGACATGGCGATATAACTGAAGGAGTCGATATAATTTATGTGGACAAAGGTCATTGTTAAAAAATTATGGAAGCGTATATGGTGCCCAAATAATATGGTCATGCCGGATTAGTTTATATCGGCTTACTGTGAAATAACATTTTTAGTTCAGTTTTTATTGTGCTATATTGTTATGTTTATTTTTGCTCATTTTTAGTTTAGTTTTTATCGCAAATTTTCTATTGAGCGTACTAAAGTACTTTCAGTACGATTCATCCATACACTAGTGCTGTATGGCTTTTACATAGATAGTGACACTTTTGTTCAGTTCTTTCAGATAAACCAAATTGAGGGACACTTTTTTAAGTTAAAACATGATAGGTCTGTTGTTAATCTTGATTTTGTTATCCCCCGCCATAGGCGGAGGGATATTGTTTTGGCGTTGTCCATCCGTCCGTCTTTCCGGCACTTTTGTGTCCGGAGCCATACCTTTGAAGTGCTGTGGCGGATTTTATTGAAACGTGGTATGAGTATATGTATGGATAAGAGGATGATGCACGCCAAACGGCATTGTACACCATCTGTTAATAATGGAGTTATGGCCCTTTATATCTTGAAAACAATGCTTTTTAATATAAGCTTAGAGCTTTATCTCCATTAACACATGAGTCAGAGGCATGAAACTTGCCATAGTTAATCTCAATCATCTGGGGGTGTTCACATTCAACACCCATAATCCTAGGGTCTAAGGTCAAGGTGACACATTGAGGTCAAAGGTCACAAATTTGATTCATTATTAGGTCATTCATTTACTATGCATCAAAGGATTTTGTAATAACTGCATTTTATTGTCTGCAAACCCATCAAATGAGTTATAAAAAATAATTGAGAAAAGGCACAACCCTTCACTAATTGAAGTCAGCCTTTGTCATATAAATGTTCTGAATTATTTGCACACGAGTTTAACTCGTCTTTCTTTTCATATCATTCCCTCAGGTGAGCGACCTAGGGCCTCTTTGCCCTCTTGTTTGTGTTACTTGTTTTGTTGTTTAAGGAGATATCACTTTCTGAAATGGTCAGAAGTGGTTGAAGTAATGTCAAATAATAATTCCTCATATTAGCATTCTATATTAAATTTGGAACAATATGCAGACCTAAAATAACATATACTTAAATGATACATGAACCAGTTGTAATGAAATCTTTCAAAAAGAGTAAAAAAAGCACATGTTTTCACCTTATAAACCACTTTCTTCTTGGGCGTTGTAAGTCCTAATTTTCTTTTTTTTGTTCATAAATCCATTGAAATCGGCTGGAACATACACTACTGTAGAAGATAATGTTAGAGTTTTATTAAATATAACACACTAGAAACACTGAAAAAATATCTTTTTTTTGTAAGAAAAATGTAAACAAATTGAGTCTTAAAATAGTTGGAAAAAGTATGGTTGACCAGGATGACAAATATAAATTTGATTGAAACTTTTGGAAACAGTGTAAAATATCACTTTAACAAACACATTGATATATCATTATCTTTATAGTACTAACAAACGCTATAAAATTAAAGGGATTTAATTAACATGTTTTCAATATGCATGTATCTTTCATATAATGTTTTTAAAATTATCATTTCTGGCCCACCATGCTTTTTCAAGTGTACTATTTTTTTACTCTAGTTGTTTACATTTGTTTCTTGCACAAAAGTATCCTTTCTCTAACATTATCTACTACAGTAGTGTAGGTTCCAGCTGGTGTCAACGGATTTATGAACACAACAAGAAAAAAAGGATTTCCAAAGCCCAAGAAGAAAGTGGTTTATAAGGTGAAAACATGTTATTATTGACTCTTTTTGAAAGATTTCATTAGAACTGGTTCATGTATCACGGAAGTATATGTTATTTTAATTGTGCACATTGTTCCAAACTTCATAATACAATGTTAATATAAGCAATAACATTATCCCACCCACTTCTGACCATTTCAGAAAGTGATATGTTCTTAACTTTGTTTTCATTTGTCTTACTTTTTCTGAATAAATACTGAAGAACAGTTTGAAACTCATTAGCTGTTATGTTGTTTTAAAAATCATCTTTTTAAATTTGATATTTAGAATAATACATTTATTATTTAAATTATCAGCTTCTATGCGAAGATTTGAAGCTCAACTTTTGTTAAATCTGAATAAAGTTTTTTTATTGAATCGGATTGTAATGCTCACCATTATAGTATCTGATTGATACTTCACTGCAGCTATTGAAGTGTTATCTTGAACGCGCTTTTCGGTCTTTTAAATGTAAGATGTTTAGTTGTCTCCAGTTGAAAATGTATATGTTTTTTGGTGAGGAACTAATTTGCATAAAGCCGAATTAAATACCAAAACTAACCTACTTACATCGATGAAGCGAAAAAAGAGCGTTTCAATTCTTATACATGTAATAACAATATCAATCTGCATGTGCATATGTTTTCAATGGTTTGGCTAAAAGACAATATAATTTGGGATTTATTCGTGCATAAATTTAGTAAGCGCCTCCTTTTCCAATACGCAGTTTCGACTGTGTACATGTCGCACATGGCATAATTAATCCAAGTAGTCCCACGCTTGATTTCCTCGTGCGCTTCGTAGAGGCAACTCGCTTCATTGAATATTAAAGCCCAGTCAAATGATATACTATAGCCAATCAGAATAATGTACACTAGTGAAACATAGGGCACTTGTAATTATGTAATCAACTGCAAGAAAAATAAAATGCCATTAAAGCGGGTATATACGATTTTGTCAAATATTTATGAATTTATATAAAATGTGTAAAAAACGTATTATATATATATATTTCAATATAAATTAAAATAGAAGTTAAGAAGAACATGTGTCGAAAAATTTGCATTTTACCCGCTAAACTTCCAGATAAATATTTTGGTAGCCCAACATTTTCAAGGACCTTTAATAACGTACCTTCTTATTTTTAAGAAAAATACTTCTACGAAATATTTTATTTAAATAACCTTATTATATAGGATGATATAATAAGTATTGTAATAAGAAAGAGGAAATACAAATCAAGGGACGTAATTCAAAAATATTATATAATGTAAGTACGCAGTTATCTCTCTTGCTTTATAGTTTAACGGGTGATATCCGCTTGTATCTGGTTTTTATGAGCACAATCATTGATGTCAATAACAAGGTATTAATTCTCATTGTAAATACATCCATGCCTCTGTCGTCTTTGACTTTAAAAAAAAACATGTACGATAAACAAATACAAGTCTTATTACAGACAAAAATCATCTCATTCAAAATATGGTTTGTGTTTGGTCCCTTGTTCAATAAAAATCATGAATAATGTGTGTAGTAGTATAAGCAGCAGTAATAATTGCAATATATTATGCATAAGAAAATCAAGTACACAAAGTAGAAGCGATAACAGTTATATCAAAACCAAGTTATTTAAATTGTACTTAAATCAGAAGTAGTTATAACATTATTAAATGCCGAGCATTAAAAGCAAGCAGTAGGAGATCCAGGGTATGATTTGAGTGAAGAATCTTGCTGAGAAGCGGCGCATTTTATGACCAGGTTCAAGTTCTTAAGCATGTAACGAAATTACACATTGTTCGTGGAAAACATACAGTAACAAACAAAGTTCATTTCTCTTTTCATCGTGATTTATTTCTGTTGAATATTGTCTAAAACAACGCTGGCTAATGTACGTGTTATTCAATTTTGCAGCACGGCGAACAATACGGCCGCCACGTCAAGAAAACGTGACTGCTCTACTTTATTGTCTTTTTAGAACCATGAAAAATCAAACTGACCAAACAGGCTGTATACATTTTTGATTTGCCATCATTTATGTCAGTTGACCGACTCTCTTATGTTCCGATTTAATGAGCGGTCGGCAGGTGCTTTACAGAAATTATCTTATATGAACATGTCAACGAATATTTTTATGGCTTTTCAAGATAAGTATATTCGGACTGTGTTTCATTACTAATCTTGTTTGACATCTTAAAGTATATACCTATAGGCAGTCACGTTTTAATTTGCATTATGTTCCGATTTAATGAAGCGGTCGGCAGGTGTTTGACAGAAATTATCTGTGTTTCATAACTTATCTTGTGTGACATCTTAAAGTATATACCTATAGGCAGTCACGTTTTAATTTGCACCGTGATAACCGTGGTACGTTTTAATGTAAACTTAATGACTTTCTCTTATCATTTGGTAAATATTTAAATTAAGATTCTAAAATGTTATTTAAACCATTATTTTCTCTATAATTTAACATATATTACATTATATTCTTTATAATTAAACATCTATAAATAATCTCCACAATTCCAAAATCCTATTTATGAAATTATGGTTGTTGTGATAAAAGATTTATTAAAAATTTTCTACGATTATTAATTTATAAATACCAAGTATGTTACAAGCATGAAGACACTAAGATCAGTTCCGATGTATCATTCCTTTACTAAGGACAGTTACAAGAGTTACAGAATGTGTATAAACTTAGATGAGCTATGACAGATTTCCACGACGAGAGTCAGCTTCTAAAGTAAGAATATTTGAGCCTTGTTTTGAGAAAATTGGGCAAAATGCATGTGCGACGACACTTTCCGCTTTTATGGTATTTTTAGTTTCAAGGAAGTCCCTCCTTACCGAAAATCAAGTTTAGGCGGAAAGTGTTGTCACTGATTAGCCTGTGCGGACTGCACATGCTTATCTGTGATGACACTTTACGCAAATGCATTAAGCCCAGTTTCTCATAACAAGGCTTATATTAAGATGAGAATTTGTACAATCCCCTAAAAGTGCCAGGTTCTTAAGCGTTTATATAAACTCTGCGGTTTTATTGATTTGTAAAGTTAATTTAAAGTGTGTTTCTAATAATAACATATTTCTGTTTCACGGCTCTTTTTCGTTGCGTGTTTTAATCGTTAAACATGCGATAATACTATTCTGCAGAAGTCTGCAATAAACAAGGGCATTTGTTCTTTTGATTGTTTTTGTTTTGTTTTTCATTTGTAAGATTTTTTTACCGTTTTCAACAGTATTTCATTCCTATTTAGGATAACATTTACACAACTGACACGTGTCCTGGTCCAAAATGTTCACCTGTAATGTGTACACATACGTATTTCAGTGGCTATCCTATTGTATCAGATTAACCCATGTATGCCTAATGGACTCTCCCATCCTACTAAATTTGATCGATTTATTCCCAAAATAAGGGATGTCTGGTATATTTATTTCTATATTTAGAATATTTCTTACAGAAATTCCTTTTAGAAAACAGCGCAGACCCTGATGAGACGCTGTTTGCAAAGGCCTTTTTTCTAGACGCTAGGCACAAATGGGTTAAGGTAAGATTAAATTTAAAATTGGCCGTCTAAGAGATTGCCTGATAAATGATGACATATTTTATAATGTCGGGCGGAGAGCGAACCCGAACCTGCTTAGAACTGCACGAAAGTAAAGACCTTTTTGCCACAGACTTTCACAGTATCACGGCCGTGTTTAAATTTGTATCCCTGACAATAACACGCTACTATATTATATAGTGACCAGTTTGAAGGGGTTGTTATCGGTTTGCAAAGGTTGATCATTTACGCGTATCAAATAATCTTTTATTCGCGCCTGATTTTTGTTATGTATCACTTCTGGTAAATCTAGGTACAACTTAATTTTTCAGAACATGTTTCTTGTTTATTATTGAACAAAACATAACTTTTTTAATGACAAAAATTTAAACATTTTTAAGACTGAAACGGCATGCTTCCTATAGTCATATAGATAATTTATAACTTGCGATTCTCTCACGTCAATTACATATTTGAATAGGATGCTTTGGTTTTGTGAATAAAATGTCTCAAAAAATAATAATTGCACATCTGCTTGAACATTAAAACGAGAACCTTTTTGACGATGCTGGAACAGCATCGTCTAAGGTATGATAACCATCAAAAAATTCTTCACAATGGCGACCTATGTAAAAGACCGAGCCAGTCCGATTGAGATAGCTCGATTTTTTAGTTACTTCCCTTGGCATTCGCCACTGCGTAGGAGATTGCTCGTTGATTTTCATTGATAACATTCTCCTAGCAGAGTTGTCGTTCGTGTTTCAACATTCAACAATGGCCGTCCCCGTGAGAGTCTCGATTCAAAACTTTCTTATTGCATAAATTGGCTTGCTTCGCTATTTAGAAGCTGTCATTTATGATATATGAATTATTTATTCACTAAATCTCCGCTAATGACAACAATGGATGGAATTCGAAGGATATATTCGATGTGAATGGATCACTTTCTACAACAATGGCTTCGCCCATGAGAGACTTGATAACACTCGTGTCAAAACTTTCTTACAGCTTAAATCGGCTTGTTTCGCTATTTAGTAATGCAACAATAAATGGAATTCGAAGGATATATTCAATGTGAAATGAAGCACTTTCTGGGTCTCGACATATTGACAAGGCAAAACTGGCATACTGATGATACTGGTATTTTTAGTTATCAATTAAAGTCACATTTTGCTTTATAAATTTTGTTCGAGCATTTTGCGACTTATTGAATGGCTATGATACCCGATATCAACAGCTCATATGGGATTTGCATATCACCAAGCTGTCCTGAAATACAACATTGATTACAAACTCTTTACTCAAATTACTGGTTTGTATGAATTCTTTCTTCTTTCTATTTAAGTAGTTGATATCATAGTCCAAATAATTAGACGTAATTTATCGTTTAGTCCATGTATATCGACTTCATATTTATAGGAGTAGATATTATGTTAAAGGGGCCTTTTCACAGATTTTAACATGTTTTTAAGTTAATCATTAAATGCTTTATATTGATAAATGTAAACATTGGATCTTAAAAGCTCCAGTTAAAAATCCAGAAAATAATTCTTTTAAAAAAATTAGTCCGCCGCAGTTCTTGAACCAGTGACCCCCTTAGTCCTGGAGTAAAAACGCATTAGCCTGCTCGACTTTTCTGCCAAGTATTAATGGTTGACGTATTCTATACCTAATAGAAGCAATCTTCGTAGTTTCACACAATTAAACAACAACAACATAACTCTCCAAATTATTCAATCGTTTCGCGTTGCAACGCTTTATAATTTTTAAATCGTTAAAAGATGCATATAATGGCTATATTAGACCATGGTAAATGTTCAGTAATATTGTTTCCTAAAAATAACATAACTTAAACGAAAATTTGCGAATCCGATACAACTTTTTTCAATTTTTGTCAATTTACCAAAACGTGAAAGGATCCCTTTAAAGTTAAATGAACTGTATCCCAGTAAAAGAGACATTAAGGCGATTGTGGCCAGTTTAGATCAACTTCAGCCTGCAGTTGCTTGAAAGCTGTTTGCTTAAGAGCGGTTTTCTGACAATGACAAATAGTTTAATTGGATACTGATTAGACTGCCCTTTTCCTGTGACCTGGCTAATTAAATTCAGAAGCCTGGTAACAGTTTAACGTTAATGTTACCGATGTGTCAGACCAGGGCCTGGATTTTGAAATCTAGGACATGCATGGTCAGAAGATGTCATTTAAGATAACATGTATACATTTTTTTCAAACATATACAAATGCATACAAATATAAATAGTAAAATGCACTAAGTCAGAAGGCATTTGACTTCGGCTGGTGCCTTGGCACACCAGGTGTTTCGGTTGCAATAGTTTGATGGACTCACTACTTGGATGTGTAGTTACATTATTTACAGTATATCAAACAGTATTAAGCATGAACCAATAATTTTTTCAAACATAAATAATTATTGATGTAAAATGCTTGAAGGACTAATATTTAAGGTTTAAGAAGGCAGTTTCTTTTTGTTTTAAAGGATGTCTTTGAAAATTATATTTTTTATGAATTTTTTGGAAACAAGGGGTAACGCATTTTTTAAAAATGTAATTAATTTTCGACAAAAACTGGTACCATGAGTAGCATGAAACACATTTTTTTAAACATTTGTTATTGATGAAAAATGATTGCAAAAATAATATCTGGGGTCTAATAAAGCATTTTTTATTTTATTTTAATAGGTTACTCTGAACATTTTATTTTTCATGATTTTTTTTGCAACAAGGGGTTATGAAATTTATAAAATGTTACTGGATTTTTAGACCAAAACTGGTACTATGATAATACTATAATGCACTTCGCCAAAACATTTATAATTATACTGTTTATTCTTGAAAATGTATTTCCCCTATTCACTAAAAATAACACTTTTGATCAGAAAATTCATATATAATGATGTTTACTTTTATTTTCAAGAAGCATAATGCCTCTTTTTAGTTGTATTCAGCCAGAAGTTCTTGTCAGTCACTAAGGGTTATATGTTGCCTTTCTTTACTAAATGCAAAATGATTCTACGCTTTGAGACATTCATAAAATACTTTATGTCTTTACAACACCGACAGGCTAATTAATTTATATATCAAGTACTTCCATACTAACAGGACCATTCTAGGCGGGCAACCTAGCAACCTTGATTTGTTCATATCTTCCTATTAATCTGTTATATGTGTTATGAATCATTTGTTCGGAGAACATTTAATGTTTGTTATAACTTTTAAATAATTCAATGTTCAAAGTGATATTGTTATTGACCGATAAACCAACACACTGATTAAAAGGGAATATTTTATTAATTATTTTATCTTACTTGAGAAATATTTGCCTTAATGTTTTTCAAACTATAGAGAAATCTATATACAATTAATAATTGACGACGTTTATCAAAAAAAAAACATTTATGAAATGGAAGTTTAAAGATAAAAATAAATAATGCAAGTTTTTGTCAGATGTTCGTTATAATTTCCATTATAATTGAGTGTCTGAGTAATGTGGATGAATGAATATATCGGATAAAACGAACACTTGTCTACACTTGAATTATGATTTATTTGTCAATATTGTATGCACTTAAGTTTAGCCTAAAGCATTTATAGACAGTGTCCCTCCCCCAAATCAAGGAATTATTACTTGTCATTCATTTGTGTAATGGTATACAATAATTTTGTGGTAGAATATTTGAGAAAAACATTAGAAACGAAACTTGTCAGTGATGAAATTTTCCATATGGATATGGAAATTACCGATCGTCAGTTTCTGAAAAACAATACGTCACGGTTTTCAAAAATATGATGGTTGTGCCCAAAGATTTTTGTGTTTATGAACATTACTGGTTTATATTTTAATAATTTCGATTCTCATTTGATTAATAGGTATTTCAAGGCTGATAAACTTGAAATATGCAAGATATTCTTTCGTTTTGCGTATGTCTGTCGATACATCTGTTCAATCGGTAATTTCCGTAACCACTCGTTAAATTGTAGCAGACACAAGTTTAAATAATAAAAAAATATGTTTTACACTAATATTCTACCTCTGCCTTGCTAAAAACTAATGCATGAATGATTTAAAAGTAATATTGCATCGTTTTCAGCCAGGAACACTGTCTATGACCGCGAAAAAAAACATAACAAACTTTTTGATTTACGATATTTACTTTATAAATAGCTTGCATGCGGCATGGCATTGCATGTTCCGCAAGATAAATATCTCGACTTTATTTATTGGATGATTTCGGACTGTTTCATCCAATCAGAAAATAGCTTTTAAACGTAATTTAGACCCATGTTTAGCGAGATAATTAAGTACCACTTTTTATACACTGCCAATTTGTGATAACTCAAGAACGCTTATGCCTAGGATCATGAAACTTCATAGGTTAATTGATCATGACTCGCAGAAGAGCCCTATTGATTTTCAGGTCACTAGGTCAGAGGTCAAGGTCACGGTGACCCGAAATAGTAAATGGTTTCCGGATGATAACTCAACAATGTTTATGCCTAGGATCATGAAACTTCATTGGTACATTGATCATGACTGGCAGATGAACTCTATTGATTTTCAGGTCACTAGATAAAAGGGTTAGGTCACAGTGACTAGAATGCTTAGGCATAGGATCATGAAACTACATAGGTACATTGATCATGACTGGCATATGACCCCTATTGATGTTCAGGTCATTAGGTCAAAGGTCAAGGTCACAGTGAGTCTAAACAGTTTAATGATTTCCGGATGATAACTGAGGAATGCTTACGTCTAGGATCATGAAACTTCATAGATACATTGATCATGACTTGCAGATGAACCATATTGATTTTCAGGTCACTAGATAACAGGGTAAGGTCACAGTGACTAGAATGCTTAGGCCTAGGATCATGAAACTACATAGGTACATTGATCATGACTGGCATATGACCTCTATTGATGTTCAGGTCATTAGGTCAAAGGTCAAGGTCACAGTGAGTCAAAACAGTTTAATGATTTCCGGATGATAACTCAGGAATGCTTACGTCTAGGATCATGAAACTTCATAGGTACATTGATCATGACTTGCAGATTACCCCTATTGATGTTTAGGTCACTAGGTCAAAGGTCAAGGTCAAAGTGACTCAAAACAGTAAAATAGTATCCGGATGATAACTCAAAAATGCTTACGCCTAGGACCATTAAACTTTATAGGTACATTGATCATGACTAGTATATAACCCTTATTGATTTTCAGGTCACTTAATCAAAGGTCAAGGTCACAGTGATTCATAACAGTAAAAATGTTTCCTGATGATAACTCAAGAAAAGTAAGGCCTAGGATCATGAAACTTCATAGGTAAATAGATCATGACTAGCAGATGATCCCTATTGATTTTCAGATCACTAGGTGAAAGGTCAAGGTCACAGTGACAAAAAATATATTCACACAATGGCTACCACTAAAACTGACAGCCCATATGGGGGGCATGCATGTTTTACAAACAGCCCTTGTTTGTCTTATGTTGGTTAATGTTCATCTTGGTCAATTTTAGGTTAAGTTTGAAAGTAGGTCATATGTGGTTCAAACTAGGTCAAATAACCAAATCACAGAAAAGGTTAGTGAACACTCCTGAGGTTACATTTTCTTCCAGATCTTCATGAAAATTGGACAGAATGTTATCTCGATGAAATAAAGTTTCAGTTTGAAAGTTGGTAGTTTGTCAAAAACTAGATCATAAGTTCAAAATATAGAAAACTTCCTTTACCTTTCTACAGGTCACATTATCATCCTGATTTTCATGAAAATTGCTTACAATGTCCATCTTAATCAAATCAAAAGCTGAATCTGCAAGTTGATCATGTGCAGGCTAAAGCTAGGTTACAACTTAGTCAAATCATAAACAAGTTTTTGACACTATAGAAGGAGTTTTGGGTGAGCGATACAGGACTATCTTGTTTTAGAACAGCCTGTAGTAAGAAAGGGAAGGTATTGTATTTAATTCAAAAGTAACATTTTATTGTTATTGGAAGTAACTGAGCAATTATATGATGTCATAGTTTTGGTTATTTTGCTCACTTGTTATGATGTGACAAGGTGAGCTTTTGTTATCACTTTTTGTCTGTTGTATTTTATCCAAAGTTTATTGTGAACACATGAGATATCATTTTACAATGTTTAAGTTTGGGTGTCACCTCTTTGCCAGATTCTTATTAAACTAGTCACTTCTATGTCATTTTGGGTTTCATATTCTATCAACAATTAGGGCACTAGGTCAAATATAAGAAAATGTCTGTTAATACTTTAGTGGTCACATTCTGTCTCTGATCCACTTGTAAATTGGTTAGAACATTATTTTAAATGATTTCAAAGTCAAGCTTGAAAGTAGCATATTCAACATTTTAGGTCACAAGGTCTAGTCTCAGTGATTAACAGGTCACGTTCCAAAGTGGGTCATGTGCTTCCAAGCATTTGATCAATAACTAAAATCATTAAAATCTATGTTAACACTTACATTTTTTACCTGATCTTCATGGCAGTTGATCAGAATGTTCAAATAAATAAAAGTAGGAACTCGGTAACAAGGCTCAACTAGACCGGATAGACGCAAATAGTTTGTTCATACTCACAATGCCGTTTTGTTTTCTATATCTTCATGAAAAAATAGTTCACACCACTAGGACTATCAGTTTCAGGTGAGCCACATTGTGCTGTTAAAGCTATCTATGTATAGTATAGATTGTTACAAAACCTTGTTTATCAATAGAAATAAATGAAAAAAATGGCTTTCTAAAAGTTGTAGTATTGGATGATATATATCTCAACTTATAATCTACGACAATCTTTTGAGAAGAAAAACAAAATTTGACTATTATTATACCCCAACAAACTGTGATTGGGGGCTAGCACAGGAATTCTCAATTATGTTCCTCGAAAAATAATGGGTTGCATATTTTTGCTGTTTTATCCAGTTGTCTGGACCATTACTTCCAAAAGAATTGTAAGTTCAAATATGAGATATTTAGGTAAATAAATCTCATTGAAGGGAGTGCAGTGTCCAAGAACGAAAACGATTGCACCACAACCATTAACAATTGACCTGCGGATCAATGACAAGCAATAAAAATCACATAATTGCGGTGATGTAGATTAACTTAAATGGATGCTTATTTATTTTTTGCTTTCCGGTGATTTATACAGAAATATCAGTGAAATAAATTGGTATTCACTGTTTCAAACAGTGAAAAATAACAGTGAAAATATCGATATTTTTCGCTTTTTTCTGGGAAAATCGATATTCCGCCGAATCCAACAAATATCCTCTATATATCCATCCTCTTCAAAAGCATCGTCAAACCAGTACTTTCAGTGCTTTGATTTAAAATTACGGTACACGTGGTTTACTCGACCATATGCTTAGTTAAGGGCTCTTTTCTTTCAGTAAGCTATTTTGTTTACGACATGTAATATTTATAAGATTCATGAAAGACAGTTTCAAATGACCAACATAGATTAAACTAATTACCGGCTTAGTATATTAACAGTTTCTTATTTTACAAAACATTTTCCCCTAAGCCAATGTCAAATTGAAATTTACTCGCCACGGTTGAACTGGACGGTGGTTCCTTTATCATAAAGCACGTTCTATCTTTAAAGATTACTTTGATTTTTTATACGACCATAAATACAATTGCTATCTCAATCTTACATTAATTGTTCAGGTTCAATCGGAAATCTGGTTCATTTCGGTAAAAGATGCTACTGCGATACAAAATCGGCCATCGGTCACCCACAAAAGCAGCTTATCAAGAAATACCATCGCATTTGTTTTATCTTAATGGTCACGTAAATGGTCATTTAAATACACCTATTGCATCTGGTTCATTTCGGATAAAGATGCTTCTGCGTTCCAAATCGGTCAACTGAATAATTACCCACTAGGGATATACAAAAGTAGCTTAACAAGAAATACCATCGTATCGGTTTGATCCAAATTCGTAAATGGTCATTTAAATACACTTATTGCATATAATAGCTTGTCTCTATTTAACAACATATCACAAATACCCGCTGTAATATGTTTACACTACACTTTGATATTTCGCGTATATTTATTAGGTAGATCCGAATCTAAAATAGTAGAAAAAACTAAATGTTTGATGAAAAAATAACTAAATAGATAAACGCCTACGACATTCATGATATGCCTTTAACGTGGGTTTTTGATGTTAAAGATATGCAAACACAAGTAACGAAGATTACAATTAAGCTTGTACGGATGTTGTTAATATATACATTAAGTCAGAAAATGCTTTTTTAAGACTTTTAGATAAGGAGCCGAAATAATGAATGCAGACAATTGTATATATTAAAACATACATATTATATATATAATCTAATTATTTATTATAATCTATATATATATGTAAATATATATATATATATATATATATATATATATATATATATATATATATTATATATATATATATATCTAGATATATATATATATATATATATATCTCTATATATATATATATATCTATATCTATTATATATATATCTATATATATATATATTTACCTATATCTCTAGATTATAATATCTATAATATATATACTTACCTATATATATAGATTAAATATATATAGGGTCAGAACATAGACCGATCTATATCGGACCATATAAACCAAATAGTTCACATTTTTAAAATATTTTGATAAATAATGTGCGATGTGGACAAAATATAGAAATAAAAGCAAACAACAACCTTACTAGCTTTAAAGACTGTTCATGTTTTGGTAATATTGACACAGCTGAGTAGGTTATTTCGCTTTAGTGAAAATTTTGACGGACGACGAAGAAAGACCAATCACATTAACTAGCCCTGAAATTGATCTACAAATAGCCCAATTTTGTGTCACATTTGAATAACTTTTCATTTCCTCAAAAACGAATTATTTGACCATTCAACAAAATAAAGATCGTATTGCAGTATGAACATTTATTTCAAACATGTGCTATATACACTACAGTTTCAGGAACAGCAAATCAAGTAAGAAAATACAAAATAAACATATCATTTATTTGCGCCCGTGTTAATATTAAATATAAGATTTACAACAGTCGTTTCGTTTCATATATTGAAGTTTGAAATGAAATGTTAATAAATCTTTTGAAAGAACCATGTTTTGAAAGGAACATTCCACACTTTACGAGCATTTCATAACTAAATGACCGCCATGTTTTCAAACAATTAGTGACGTTTCATTCATTCTTTTGCAATCTAACAATGAAATGAGGAACATGATTAATCTGTTTTGCCAAGTTTGCAATGTCTGTAAATGTGTACAACAATATGAGGGAATTTATTTTAGCAAAGAAAAAAAACGTTTAACTACTTCATGATCAATTCCAATAACAATAATATCAATTTTGTGTTTCTTATCGACACATTGTAAATAAAACTGGAAACGAAACTTACTTGAACTAAACAAACTTAACGATTAAATTTGCAAAATATAACCACTTTTTTAAGCATATATTTTTGCATATGTAATTAGTAACCATCCAATATTCCATTCAAGGCCAAGAACAAAGAAGTTGCACTTTCAATCGATTCAGGCATTGGTAGTTGCTCCCGCTGCATTTCACACACATGTACTAGGACGGGTATGAAGTCATCTTTACATCCAAACTGCGGTTTCTTTACAAAGTATCTCTCTTGAATACGATCAATGGTTTCCAATTCGCAAGGAAGCCGAAATGAAAAATCTCGGGTTCCATACGCCTCAGGCTGGTAGTACATTACTATCGGTATCCCATTTGGTGCTTCCACATGTCTTTGCTGCCGAATCCGATGAGAATTCCATAGATGGGTGAAAGGGTTCAGATCGCGTTGTATTAATGGTATGAAACAGAATCACAAGCATTCTAAATGCACAGGATCATCAATCCGAAGCAATCCGCTGTCTACCATATCCTTAAAATAGTTCCTCCAAAACACAGTAAAACTTACTCTTAAATTTACCCAAAAACGTTCAATTCTTTGATTGCCAGTGGATCTCCCAGTCATGTAACTGTTCATTCCAGACATGTTATCTCTGTCATTAAACCTAAACGCTATCTGCATAGCCCGTACCAAAACGTGTTCTGTCCCTGCATCGCCACGAACCAGACGTGGAAGGCGACCAATCCGTTTCACAAAGCTAACAAAGAAGCCCGCGATCATGCGAGGGTCATTATTCGAATAACATGCCTCCTGCCATAATATGCATCTGGAAAATCCATCCACCGCAACGTGTATAGCAATTCCAAAAGGCTTTAGCTTATCATACCCATCAATGTGTATAGTAAAATTAGGACCTTTATTGGTATAGACTCTGTGTCGCAGGCGATGTGCAGACCTGTGAGCAACACCCTCAGGATCAATTACCTTCAATACACACCTTGTTGTTTCTTGGGTTGCTTTGACATTTGTGGTTGTGTTGACCAGTTTCCATATAGTTTTATAACCACATACAGCCATCCCTCTTTTATATACTGAGCGAATCGCTCGTATAACGTCTGGAAGAGGAGACGACGCGTTGCGTCTTTTGAGCCCTTTACCTACGCAGTATCCGTTTCAGTTGACTCAAACTTAGAGCAGTGTTGTGTAGGAAAAGCAAGAATCCACATATATCCAGACGCGCATAGCCCTGTATGTGATAACGCGAAATCCAAACATCCCTTTCTTGATTTGAAAGTACAGCTAACGATGAGTCAACATATATCAGTGCCACTGAGACACAAATCTGCAATATAAAAAAGTTGTGAGTCGTTAAACACACGTTTTGCATGTTTGAGTTGAAGAGAAATATCTAAATGAATCAATCGAGATTTAAGCTCTCTAAATGCTCATGAAACCCAACGAACACATTAATATTTATTGTTTGAAAACATTGTATGTTATTTTTACCTTTATACCAAGCATTCCTGCTGTAAAAATGGACTGTCTGAGGTCTTGCGTGTTTCGAAAGAATATACCAGAAACTAAAAATCTGTTCGACGCCGGAAGTCATGAACGAATGTTGCAATAATTGGATGATGTCAAAATTCTACGACGACATGATATGAAAAAGGTTTCATGGCTTAAAAATAACTCATCGTGTCGACTAAAACTATGATGGCAAGTCATTTTCACCAGAGCATGACGCCAACAATTATGTAGATTTGTCGACTTAGATCATGTCGACCAAATATATTTTCGTGAAAAGCCGGAAACATTTACGTCGAGACTTCAACTTAATGTCGTTATGACGAGTAGAATTAAGGTCGGAAAAGCTACAAAAACTATGTCGACATACCATGTTATTTCACAGTAAGTCGATATCAATTATTCCGACATGACCACATTATTGGGGTGTACCATATACGTTTCCGTACGTATCATCTGCGAACAAACAGGTGATGCTTAGAAGATTATTTGTAATGTCATTAACGTAAATTAGAAAAAATAACGGACCAAGGACTGAGCCTTGAGTAACGCCAGCTTTAACTTGCAACACATTGGACATAGAGGATCTGACAAATACTTTTTGAGTTCGGTTAGATAAATAACTCTCAATCCGTTTTAACAAATAACCACTGATCCCATTTTCTTTAAGTTTGAATAATAGGCCTTGATGCGATACGCGGTCGAATTCCTTGGAAATATCACAAAAAACCATACAAGTAACTGTTTTATCGTCAAGAGAACGAGCTATTTGATCGAAAATATCAATAAACTGGAACACAGTAGAGTGACCTCTAAGAAATCCCGACTGCTTACAATATATAAGGTTATGCGAAAAGAAGTGGTTATACATATGCTTGTAAACAACTCTGTCCATTAATTTACCAAGGCAGCTAAAAAGTGAGATGGGATGATAATTCGAGGGTGTATTTGCATCTCCTTTCTTAAATAAGGGCATGACCATTTCTTTCTTCCACAGTGCAGGAAATGTGCATTCTTGTAGTGATTTGTTAAAGAGCAAGCAAAGTTGTTTTGCTATTGAGGAACACGTACGCTTAAGAGCTAAATGGCTGATTAAATCTTCACCAACCGCTTTATTAGTAAATACAATCTTAATTATATCTTTTATTTCAGGTTCATTAATTGAAACTTCGTCTAAGCAATTAAACGCAAAAACACTAGAGTCAGGTACAACTCCGGAAGACGTGTCTAGCGTTGATATTGAAACGAAATAATTATTTAGACAATTTGCCTTTTCTTCGCCAGACAAATAAATATTTACATTTCCATCAGGATCAATGGTTTTTAAGGGCGGTATCATATCAGAATGAGAATGTGAGCGAATGAGTTGTTTTAAGAGCTTCCAGTATCGCTTAGAGTTAGACGCCTGTAAGTCGTTTAAAGTAGATTCAATATTTGAGAAAAAATGTTCTTTAGCATGTTTGATCATATTGTTGACTCTATTGCGAACATGCTTGAATTTAACCCAATTGTTTGCAGACGGATGTTTTATCGCTTGGGATTTGAGGCGATCGCGTTTCCGCGTAAAAGAACGTATCATAGAATCATACCAGGGTTTATCGTTAGGACGCACTGTGATATGTTTAAATACTCAATTTCATTTATTCAAGTAATTTATTCGTAAACAATAAAGTTGCTTCGTCTATGTTCGTATGGTTAATGAAGTTCCAGTTTTCGCTATGAATTAAAGCGTTGAAACGATTGGAGTCTGCACATTTATATAGCCAAACATGTCTCATGGTCGGTTTGCTGATAACTGACTCAACTTTAATATGTACGGCCGTTGCATGGTGATCACTGATGGAAGAACAGACGGGATTAATCTCGCTATCGAGCACGTTAAGAGTATTGGATTCTATAGGATCAAGTAAGGTAGAAGTGTTAGCCGTGACTCTGGTTGCATTTGTTATCGTATTACGTAAATTAAATAGCACCAGTGCTTTTTATAATCGCGTGAAGTCTTTAAGTTGGTCCTCGTTAATGTCTCCGACCATAATTAAGTTTGAATTCACGTCTAGAGCTTTATCGATACTTACTTCAAAATCATCCCAAAACGATACATTAGCGCTTGGGGGACGATAGAAACAGCACAACAATGCAGTGAAATTGAGGGCTTGAATTTCTATCCAGATCGAGTGCAAGGCGTGGCATTCTAACTCAACCATGCGGCGCGATAATATAGACTGATTCACGTATATAAGTGAACCGCTTGAATGCGCTGTATAGTCCTTCCGGTGGAACGCTATATTAAAGCCTTCAATTGTTAAGTCATTATCAGATACGATATCGGTAAGATGAGTTTCAATAAAACATAGGATGTCGAAATCACACAAGTTTTTAATATAGTCAAGTTTGTTTCTAATTGAACGCACATTAAGATGCAGACCGCTGAGAGAGCAGCTGCTATCTGGCCCCGGATTAAGCTAAATATCGCCAGACAATAAGAGTAGTAACTGTATTATGTAGGAAAAAAACATGTTTAAGGCGTATATATTCGCTCGGAGTATATATCTAAGAAAAAAATGCATGCGGATATTGAAAGAGGAAAGAAATACACAGCAGAAAATCTGATTTTGCATTCAACGTGAAACAAAACCTTGAACGACAAAGGTATTTAGATGAATTGAATAATCCCACGGTCATTCTGTAACCGGTTATATCGTTACCTATTTGGTAGGAGGACGGCGCACAGACACAAGAAAACGAATGACCGTGTGATTAGAAAACCTAAAGTGCACTTTGAGACAGCTGCTTGCTGCACACAGGACAGGACTATTATTTGACATAAGATAATAATAATATAAAGAAAAAAAGATACATTCTTAAAGTATGAATAAGTTGATAGTAAATGGATATTTTAGGTTCAGCAATACTACACAGGATGATACACAATGCACTACTGAGTGTAAAGAAAAGGGAAAAAACGTCTTAAAACACTTTTCTAACCTAACCTTTTCGAATATTGGGGAGAAATAAATAAAGAAATATATGGCAAGTACCTAGCATCAGTATTGTACCATTTGCAACAACAAAGATCAGAGCAACACACGCATACAAACACACATACATTCATACATCAAAAAGTAGAAAAACAACAAAATAACACATACAAAAACATATATACAAACATAAGGCAATCAGCCACATGCAAATATACATATTAGCACATATACAACTACGAATACATACATGTACGCTTAGAGAAAAAATAAAATAAAATCAACGATATGAACAGATGATAGCGTGTATAGCGCGGACATAATCCTTGAAAAAAAACAGACAAAAGAAATACAAACTTGTTATGGCTTTAAGTATTCAAATATAAGAATGCTAGCAAATAATAGCGCAAAACAGTAGCATTAGGACAGTGTAGTGAATATATTACTGTACACATGTACATTGTATAAAAATAATGTAGTCAATATATGACTGTTAACATGTACAATGTATAATTATCGAAGCTGTCGCTTCAAGAAACAGCAGTTCGTATGCTTAAATATAAGATAGAGCCTCAAATGCGTAAATATATAATAACAAAGTAATGGAATGTCAATGTTAACTATCATTTGGGAGTAAATTTAGCGAGCCCGTACATGCATGCAAATTACATTTAACTGTACTTATGTTTGCCTCAATTACAGTGTATGTGAACATTAAAGAATCATTACATTTCATAGCAAAATAAATCTTAATATACTTTAAAGTGTGCTTCTGATAATGTTCGTGTTTACCTCCCTATATCATGTAATTTGTGACAACCTACGCGAAGCGAACTTGAAGATTGTCATAAGGCTAAGAATTAAGCAACTAAGGTGTGCAAATATTTATAGTAGTACTTTATTCCAAAGTGAACAAAACGGATTACTTGGTAGCTTTGCAAAGAAAGCCACCCCCCCCCCCCAAAAAAAAAAATTAAAAAAAAATTAATCCTCTCTATACGAACGAAACAATAGGTGGTCCGCAAGCTTTTAAGATATATATACATGCATAAGGAGTTTTTGTATTTGAACAAAAAAGGATCAATTTTAGAGAGACTACGTTTTAGTGTTCCGACCAGGTTGAAATAACTGTGCTGGACATGTTATGAAAACAATTTAGAACTCTGAGATCGTGGCCTCATGAACTTAAATACAGTTAACGGAAATATCACGTTATACCCATGAATAGTCGTTCATGCCGAATACCACGATGATAAATGCTCAACAAAGTAGAGATCGATACAAATATAATCACGTGTTAATAGTGGAAAACGAACTATTTAGTAGTTCTCGCGGAACGACTGAATGAATTTACAATGATATCAGCTCATCTAGGGATATGCCAACTAATAATAGATGATCTTACACTGACTGTAAATTTATCGTTTACGTGGAGGCAACAACAACAACATGCCGAGCAAGTAGTGATGCTATAGAGAATAAAATAAAAAACAAACACACACAAGAACTATGGAGGGGCGGGGCGGGGTAGTTGGACAAAATGAATACCAACTAACAGCAATAAATAAGTACAGCGTTAACACAATACAATATTCAAAATAAATATAGTACACCCTTACGAACAACAACAACTATCGAACTGAAATAGTATCAATTTCTATGAATAGATATGTAATATTGTTTGTCAATATATATAACAGAAATCGCGCACCAAAAACATGAGATTATTTGAGAGTCTTTGTCTGAAGTTCATTGTAAATGAGATAAATGAGGAATATGTTATATTATTTTTAATATACAAGAACAATTATGCCTAGTTAAAGGATCACGTACAATACAATTTTAATGCGTGGTATGTATACTTTTTATAAAGTACCGTAATATATGCATGTAAGAAAGTATATAATGATGTATGAAAGCTGTAGGGATAAATTTAAAAAAAAACGCACAAAAAGACACATAGCTTGTTACTGTTCTGATCAGATCATTTAAAATGATTATGATCATTAATTGTTTTATTTGAAGGCTGCTAAGTGATTTGCAGTGTTCACTTTGAGAATCTTGGAGTTTCGGTCTTTAATGAGAATCTTCCCATCAGATGACCATGTCCCAAGAAGATGTCCGGTTTTCGTCAGGGATCTGGCACTATAGAGCAGGGCACTGCGTTTGGTTGTAAGGTCCTCTTTAATGAAAGTGTTTTTAAACCCGTGGTCTTTAAGCTTTGATCGACAGAGGTAAAGCTTTTGTCTTGCTCTGTATGAAGTGAATTTGACAATGATGTCACGTGGTTTATTCGGACTTGGTTTACCTACTCTGTGGGTCCGATCTAATTCAGGTAGAGTTAGATTTGATCCAATTTTTCTGGATAAGTCAAGAACGAGGTCATCAGTGTTTTCCTCTCTGTTTTCTTTAATCCCTGAAATTCGAACTAGATTTTCCGCCTGAAATATTGTTCTTTGTCATCTAGTTTTATTTCCAGGAGATTTAATTTGGCCTTCAACTCAGTATTTTCACTACACAGTTTCGTGTTTTCCTCTTCAAGCAATTCCAATTTTGAGGTTAATTTAGAAATGACGCTTGTGACTATGGAAGGGAATATCCGCCAGTTCATTCATGTTGCCAAAGGACAATTACATATTGCTAAATGACAATGGCATACTGCTAAATGACAATTGCATTTTGCTTCATTTTATCAGTTACAAAATAACTGCGTCTTCCTTGCGTCTTTATGCTTGTTTTTATCAGTTAGTGAAATATTGCTTGCATACCGGTACTTCTTTTTAATGTTTACTCGATGTATGTTAATCATGTATTCTTGCGAGTAAATGACAAATTCATTATTTCTGTAAAAATGTTCATGTGGCTATCTTCTTGTTGCTGAACTATTATCATTTCAGTACTTAGTAATGCTAGAAAATGTCATATTGATTGTAAGTTCTACTAAGCGAAATGAATACGCACAAGGCAGCAGCTCACATGAAGTAAGCCGAATGCCGAATGCATTAAGACGAATGCATTAGTAATACTGAATTCATACACGACGGAGAACCAGAGTTTTCAGTAGTTTTTGGTAGATTTTGTAAAAGGTTAATATTTATAACGGTTTTGTATTATATATCTACCAGATGAATTACTCTACCGCGTCGTTTCGAACGTATTTTCCACTGTTCTTATTCAGGTAAAGTTTACTTGTTTATTGTACTGTTTTATTAGGTAAATTGCATACGATTACAAGTAATCCCCATTTCGAAAGTTGAGTTGTCATTTGGTTTGTGATTAAGGTCTATTTGAAGTTAATGGACGTAATATTGTTTTCAATTACTTTTCAAACGTTCCATATAGTATCATTGTAACGAAGGTGAGTTACGATGATCAAAAAGTCTAGTTGTTGGAATGTTTGAATTAAACTATTAATTTCATACTATTTCCATCGCATATCTTCGTAACACTGTCTTTATCTAATCAAATCGTACCTAGGTTGGTAAAATTGTATCTTATTCAAATTATTCATTTTAATTGTTTTTTTACTAGTTTATCCCCAATACGGCATGGAAATTCATATATAGAGCTAATTAAAATGGAAAGCAACGTGAGAAAATAAGTATGCACAGTTACCTCATTAACGAAAAAAATAATTATGTATTTTTGAATTAAATGGTTTCTCTTTTTCATTTCAAATGATTATATTTCTCATACTGTTTTTATGCTATTAATATATGTTGACCATCTTTTTTTATACTATTAATATATGTTGACCATCTTACATTTATTTCTGTATTTTGGGTAAGCGATGACTTTGGATAGGTACCAGTTGACCAAAAAAACGGGGAAAAATTGACCAAAATGGGTTTGAGTTGACCACAGTACAGGTTGAACAGTTACCTAACAGGTGTCCTCAAACAGACACATTTAATGTAGATTTTACTTTTATACGCTTAAATGGCAGATCAATCATTTTTTTCTTTGCATCTAAAATGTGTAGCTCAGTGACTCAGTTAATGTTTACGGTTTGTAACTCAGGGATCCTAGGTTCGATTCTCACATACGGTACTGATTTTTTTTCATAGGAGTTTCCTCTGGCGAGACTGCAGAGCCCTAGCCTAGTACTGGTGAAACCCAGGAAGCATAATTTAGTGAATCTTTGCATAAATGTTAGTTAAATACAGGGGCATAAACACCATACAAACAAACACGTAAAGATGTTAGTACATGTAGGACAAAAGTGAAGATTTCCAATAAAGATGGTACTCAGATGATCAAAGCAGATGAGATCATATTTCTGTGAAAAAAGTGTAGAAACTTAGATCAGCAAGTGTAATATCTGACTACGTAACAGTTATTATCTCTCGAATCTCTCGAATCTATCGTTATTCTACATACTAGTGACTTGTTTTTATAAATAAAAAATTATTCGCATGAATACATTTTCAGATATGAGCTAACAGAAAAGAGCAGCTGCTCTTTTAAAGTGGCCTTTTCACAGATTTTGGCATATTTTGAAGTTTGTCATTAAATGCTTTATATTGATAAATGTAAACATTGGATCTTAAAAGCTCCAGTAAAAAAATAAAGAATAACATTTAAAAAAGGGGAAAAAAGTGGCCGGTACCAGGGCTCGAACCAGTGACCCCCGAAGTCCTGGATTTAGTCTGAAGTAAAAACGCATTAGCTCTCTCGGCTATTCCGCCGGATCTACACAGTTAAAGTATGTTATACGTTATATAAGCAAGTTTCGTAGTTTCGTAAATTTAAACGACAACAACAGAACTCTCCAAATTATTCAATCGTTTCGCGTTGCAACGCTTTATAATTTTTAGGTTTTCAAATCGTCAAAAGATACATATAATGGCTATATTGGACTCTGGTAAATGTTCAGTAATACTGTTCCCTCACAAATATCATAACTAAAACGAAAATTTGCGAATCTGAAACAACTTTTTTCAATTTTGTCAATTTACCAAACCGTGAAAAGATCCCTTTAAGGCAGGCAGCAGAATTGTTGAATGTCAACACAAGTGACAGGAGTACACAATACCAGCACCTGCATCAGTAACCTCTGTCAGAAGCACTGGTGCTGCAAAGGCAATTTTTGCTCCCGACAGTAAAAGAAGGAGGCATGGACATGCAAATACAGCAACTGTGGCAGTGCCAGCACTAGACTATCATACCCAGGAGTAATAAGGTAGGCATCACTAAAGAGGCCCTGGCCTGTGCTAGATATTTTGGAACTACAGTTTATACCACACTTATTCTTTTTTAATTTAAAGATGTCTATTGTTTCATAATATTCATGCATATACATCTTTATTTACTGTGTAAACTTAAAGAAACCATTTATTATTGAATACTTCTTTATTATTGATTTCAAGACCTTCCTGTACTTTCAATTTGTTCTGGAAACCCCCTACATAATTAATGATGAGGAAAAAATGCTTTTAGCAGTTAACTCTAAAAGGGTTTATGGTTTGAGTTCCATAGTTTTGGATATTTCAAACAATTTCGAAATAAAAAAATTAATTCCCAAGTGTACCCGTTCATTGCTGCAATATAGAAAATCAGATTCCACAACACGGCACTTATAAGTACTGTTTACAAATAAACATGTGTATCGAGTTGAGTCAGATTCAAACTGCAAAGGTTATACCGGTAACTCTGATGGTATCAGTTATAGAATTAAAATGTTTTTTTGCCCTTGAATCCAAGGCCAATAACTATAATAAGTCATCAGTTATAGAATTGCATATACTTCATGTTTCTTAATAACGCCTAAGCTCTTGCATAAGTCAAGCTAAATATTAAATGATTTCCACCTTAACAAGACAAATGTTTTGCATTCACTTCTCTGCAGTAAATGCAGGTCCCTGGTTACAACTAATGACCACCTGTTGAAGGAGCTAGATGAGACACGGGAGAGACACCAGCACAGAGGTTAATCAGATTAACTGGAGCTACAAGCAGCTCAAGAAAACCCTTCAGAGACCAGTCTTAATGTTCTGATAATGATAATAGTGCTTTGTGTTGTAGTGCTAAGAATTTGGCTGCTCTGTATCCAATATCTGAAGTGGTATTTTATTAAGATTTAGAAAAAATAAGGCTTAATGCATGTGTGTGAAGTGTCGTCCCAGATTAGCTTATGTTGTCCACACATTATTATCTGGGACAACACTATCGGCCTATACTTGATTTTTATTTAAATACTTTCTTTAAACGAAAAATCTCATAAAACCAGAAAGCGTCTTCCCTGATTAGCCTGTGCGGACCGTACAAGTTAATCTGCGACGACACTTTAGGAACATGCATTAAACCCCATTTTCCCAGAGCATGGGTCAATTGTATTTATTTCCTTTCAATATTCACATCCCCTTTCTTTTAGGATCACACAGATTCTAAATGCCTATTTATTGTAAGCTGAATATTCAGTCATAACCAAAAAGTGTCATAAGATCTTTGTTAAGACAGGACCCTGAATTCTAGTATTTAATGAGGTTATGTGCTTTTTCGCACTTATTCTATGTCTTTTATAAGTAAAAGGTGAACACTAGCAACAATATAATTTGCTACCAAAAATGTTTTCCACATATTACTTCTTTTACATGAAAGAAGTTAACATGTGTAAAACAGTTAAGCAAACAAACTGACAGGTAACAATCAGTTTATTTATTGTGCATCCAGGCATTTACATATAACCAGACAGTACTACAATCTCACATGTATATGTAGGTTTTTAACTTATATTGCACCAGTTTATAGATTGTTTTGAAAACAAATGTATGATCATGGTAAAGTTACATATGTCTAGTCATAAGCAGTATGTGTGGGAAACATTAGCAACAGGACCGGAGGGATCATTTTGTTTTCAGATGATGTTTATGTAATGTGTGTTTCATCCTAATATTTATTTAACCAGTATGCCATGTAATGCATATATTTTCTAATAAAATTGTAAAAAAAGGTTATTCAGTATTTAGATTATTTTGACACGCTATTTCATGATGGATGGCTTCATCCACAGTCATTACAAGACACACAACAACAACATAATTGAGCCTCGGTCTGGGAAAATGGGTCTTAATGCATGTTTGTCAAGTGTTAATCAGTGATGAAATTTTCGCTAAATGGAATTTTTCGATAAAAAAGTCTCTGCCGGAAAGTGATGTCCCTGACGGTACAGGCTAATCTGAGACAACATTTTGAGCGCATGCATTGGGTCCAATTTTCCCAGAGTCAGACTCAAATGTTAAAGCAATGCCCGTTAAATTAAGAAATATATCCAATGAAAAAGTAGTGGTTTGCTATTTATTGAAAATCTCATAATTGTTCAAATAAAAAAGATTTATTCATTATTTACAACAAGATGCAATTATCTTTCAAAAACAACAACAACAACACAATTGGCATTTCATGTAAAAGCTATTCACACTACATGATATACTAAACTGGTATTTATGATAAACAATACCATACTAAAGAAGCACAGACAGTTCTCACTATTCCATTCATAGCAATTCATGTTGAATTCAACAACAACTAGAAATTGCGCGGAAGAGGCCGACGCGTATCCCCACGCCGCATGTTTGACCCAGGGGGCACCCCAGCGTTGGTAATGGGGGGCCATGCATAGTTGAGATTGACCGTATTGTCATGAGAGATATTCAGTATCAATTGGAAGTGAATCGTTGTAGAAATTAAGAAGTTAATGTCTTCGTTTGAACATGGCATATCTTTTTTATTGCATAAATCGATTCCTTTAAGAATGGCCTTTAAGAAAAGGTATGATTATGGGGGTCTCTATGTGCAAAATGCTGCATCTATTTTCGCTTAAACTTGTTGCTTTTACATTGAATTATAAAGGGAAACTATTTAGTATATTATGACCTCTAAGCAAAACAATAGGCATTATGTAGACGGGTAAGTGTTTATCCCTATCACCGCTTTTTTACGGAGGATTCCAGAGAGTCGATGTATCACGGTTGATACCGGAGATTTTGATTTTGATGTTTAGAGTGATCTCCCGGAAATAGTAATTTACGCTGCAATTTGCGCTGGAATTAGGTTTTTTAATACTGGTTCCCATTTTCGCATTGTGAACTATTTATAATGGCGGTGTATGCAAAACCGAAGACTAATTCTAAATCAGAGACGCACTAGCAATCGACTTAAGAAGTAATATACGTCTACAAAGGTATTAACAGCTTGTTTAATTCAGTAGCAACATACCAAATGCACACAGTTAAACAAAGAAAGCCGTTAGAATAAGCATTCATACAAATTCCAAAAGTTTAAATGCAGTTGTAAATAACACACACGAAGTAAATATATATATGAAGTTATTATAAACTTATCAACATGTGACAATGAGATGAAGTGTTTGCATCGCAAATGTAACTAGGCAAAATGCAACTACCATGTATAAGAAAGCATATGCAAGTAGTTAAAATGAGAATGTCATTTAACATTATGCATGGACTGGTGGATATTCCCTTCCATATGTGACAACGTTCTCAACAATTGTTTCGATGTGGGCACGGAATGTTGCTACTAAAGTGTCTGATATTTTCTGAATGGCTTCCTCGGAAAGAGAGATTGTTGGTTCACACGAATGAGATGCTAAGGGGGAATCCATGATTGATTGATATGCGCGTTTGTGCTCACTATCGAGTTCGTTATCGGGCGAACTTAACGCTCGTTTTCTATGTCTGGTACGGTCTGGTGTTTCTAAGATTAAAGACATTGGCTGTAGTCAGGAGCAATAACAATTTTGAGGATTCTGCGAGCTTTTGGCGAACAAACAAGTAACCATACCTGGTGAACAGAGTCCAACACCTGAGCGTTATCCACAAGTGCTCCACTGCTCAGAACGAAAGTCAATGCGTAGACACAACTCAATCACAGCACAGCACGAGCATAGTACATAGTGCAGACACAGCACAGACTCGGTCACCTCTATGTCACCGGCTAGTCACAGCACAGTCACAAAAAAACATAGCACAGACACAGACTCACAGCATTACAATAACTTATTTGCATTTATGGTATTTTTTAACGATAACGTTTACACATTCAAATTACACGAACACGTGTCAATGCGGTCACTGAAATTACACGATCAACAAGATCACCAATATCAAAGCTTACCGTTACGATACGATAAAATTGTGGTATATCGTATACCTATTATTTTCCTTTATTTCGTTATTAATTGATAACGTGAAATAAATTATAACGCCACGTCTGCGAAACAGCGCTAATGTCATCTCGAATAACATTATGGCACGCTTGTTGTATTTTGTGTTCGAAAAACAAACCCTTATTAATTGAAGAGAAAGTACTAGAGTTGCGACACCTTAAGGGTTTCGCGGGATGGAATGAGTGGAGAGATGAAATCAAATTGAAAATCGATTATTTCTAAAAAAAAATGGTACGAAAAAATATGCGGGTAGGAAAAAAAAACAAATTTGGGTACGAAAACAAATTTGAGTACGATAAAAAGGGTACAAACAAAATAAGGGAACGAAAAAACTATTTTGGTACGAAAAAAATGGGTACAAATAAAAAATAAGGTACGAAAAAATTTGTGTACGAAAAAAAAATGAGTACGAACAAATGGGTACGAAGAAATTTGGGTACGAACAAATTTGTGTACGAAAAAATTGGGTACAAAAAAATGTGGGTACGAAAAAAAAATTGGTTATGAAAAAAAATTAGGGTACGAAAAACTATTTGGGTACGAAAAAAAAAGGTTCAAATAAAAATTTGGGTACAAAAAAAATTGGGAACAAAACGAATTTGGGTACGAAAAAAATTTGAGTATGAACAAATGGGTTCAAAGAAATTTGGGTTCGAACAAATTTGTGTAAAAAAAAAATTGGGTACGAAAAAAAATTTGGTTATGAAAACCTATAGGGAACGAAAAAATTAGGGTACAAAAAACTATTTGGGTACGAAAAAAAAGGGTACATATATAAATTTGGGTACAAAAAAAATTGGGTACGAAACAAATTTGTGCACCGACGGACAGACGAAGCGGCGACTATATGCTCCCCCTAAAAAATTTGGGGGGGAGCATAATAAACAAGTTATGGCAATTGAAAGGTGGTACGCAAACTTAATAATAGATTTATCAATTATGTGCTTATCCTAAGTGAAAAAAAGGCCATAATTGTTACAAAATGCTTGATACAGTTATCTGCTCTTGTTTATACATTGGGGTCATGTTGGTTAATAAGCAAAATACATGGTGTATGAACGCAATATGTCAAGGGACATAAAAAATATTTGAGGTCATATGCAAACTTTAACATAGATTTATCAATAATATGCATATTATTCTAAGTGAAAAAGGGCCTAATTCTGTTAAAATGCTTGATACAGTAAATGAGTTGTCTGCTCTTGTTTATAGATTGGGTTTATGTCGGTAATGAAGTATGCAAAATATAAAAGCAATATGTCAATGGACATAGGAAATATATTTGAGGTGGTACGCAAACACTCCAATGCGCAAGCCGACGCCGGGTTGAGTAGGATAGCTCGACTATATATATTTCATATATAACAGTCAAGCTAAAATGTAAATATACCATAAACAACAGGCTAACCTCAATCACAACTTTAATGCAATGCTTATAACAATAGAGATACAATGATATGCCAGGGATTGAAACTAACTGTTTACTATTGTGGGCAACCATCTTTAGTATTTTGGTTGCCCAGATAAAGAATAACGAGCCCAGAAATATGAACATGTGAATATTATACATTCTTTTAATAAAATAATAGATAATTAAATACATTTGCTGACAACACATGTTCAATTCATGATGTTTTATTATGAGCCTGAATTGAATCATGTCCTATTCCTAAATAATGAATGTTATTTAACTAGTATTGTTCCATGGTGATCAATTGTTTTTCAATTTTTATTGCAGTGAATTGTTTTAAGCTTTAAAAAAAAGAAGTTTACCAACTTTTGAAATTGAGTTGCCCAGGCCAAAATCTACTTGCCCCGGGCTCACGGGAAACCACTTATTTCCATCCCTGTATGCTCTTCATTTTCTGTTCTTCCATCGCATTCTCAAAATTAAATTTAAAGCCGATATTTTTTAATAACATTAGTATGAATTACTAACCATTATCACCCAAAAAACAATTTTACAAAGCTGTAATCCCGTCGTAGAGATTTAGTTTACTATTATCAGTGTTCTCTTTAAATACCGGCTGCTAGCGATCTTGCCGGTTACATTAACTCTTGATGCCGGCTACTTTTCCCAAATATATCAAGTAAATGTCACAAATGCTTTGGTTTTACTGCATAGTTGCCGGCCATATAACTGGCTACTCAAATTTTTCTGGAAAACACTGAACTATGCATGACAAACACACAAAAATTAAATACATCTTAGATTCATTGTAAAAAATAAATTGACACTTCCAGCTTGTCGTCACTAAAATCCAAAGATTCAAATAATTTTCCAAGAGATACGTCAACAATTGCGTAATCAAATGAATGAAAAATAAAAGTAAAGAAAGCCGGATTTTACATAAATTTCAGGTTGAAACACAACAAGGTAAAGGTAGTCGGTGAGATATAATAATAATACAGTTAGTAAGGCTCGTACCCTGGGTACGGTAAATATACTAAAACATACCCGGGAATTTTAACACTAAATCGGTTGTTGTCGGCTATTTTGTAAAAATTAATTATGTTTACATTTATGTCAATTTTCTGTTAAATGGCATTTATACAATGTATTATCAAAACTCATTTTTACAATCATTAATGTGATTCAATTTAAAATCTTAAATTGTTTAAAGTTGCGTCATTGTATGACGTTGTCAAGTATATTTTCCGCGATGTCGCACGTTCATTTTTTTCCGTCATAGATTTTTTTTAAAGAAACATTTTTTGGTTTGCGAGGTCCGTTAAATGGGGAACACCATATTTGGTATTTATATTATGTTTTAACAAATAATTCATGCTGTGTAATAAATATTGTATAAGATATTTCGATATTTATTGAAAATGTTTCAAATTGTTATTTATGAAACCTTTTATTCTAATGAGTGTATGCTATCATATTATACTTCGAATAGCAGATCTGTTGTACTATAATCGTATTATTCATTCTTTATTGTTAATTTCATTTATTGTAGAGAATCGTCAATGTTACATCTAGTCGCCAATCCTTGTCGTTAGTGTTAGTTTTCAATGCTTGTTATCATTGCCGTCAATGTTAGTCGTCAATCCTTATGGTCATTATACATGAAGGAAATAAAAGCAGAAACAGAGACGTTTTCTTGATTACTTGATTATTCCTATGGCGTCCTCTCAACACTCATACTAAAAAGCATGTTGATGCAGATTTTTTTTAAAGAGAAGTTTCTTTAAGGTAAACAATATTGTTTTACTTTAATCGCTAGCATGTTTAACGACATCGGATTTTTGGCAGATATACAACTCGGATACAATCTAATATTTGCGGGTATGTTTAAGTTTCTTTACCGTACCCGGGCTACATGTAAGTAAAGTTAAGAGTACCCGGGGTACATGTACCGGTAAGTAGTACCCGAGCCGAGAATGTCAATTGAAGGTGTTAGAGATGCATTGAACCATAAGATTAAAAAGGGTAATTAACCACGGGCTTATTAAAATTAAAACGATGCCATTACATTGTACCAGCTGTTTATTGTTGTATATTGTAAGCTTGAAATATTTTAAATAATGTAAACAACTTACCTTGTATAAAGTTGGCACATTGTTGTCAGGTGTAGAAACTATTATACTTATTTCTGTTAAGTTGCACTGGCTGAACCAAAAGAATTATGTAGTCGTTTCTAAATAATCACGAAACAATCTACTAATGCATATATGCTTGCCAGTTGCTGAGTTTGTGCATTTCCATTCATTATACTATCGGCCTTGGCAAACAGCGTAGACTCAGATTAGACGCCGCATGATGTCTGCTATTTGGTACGCAGAAGATTTGCATATCCACGGGTGTTTTATGTCAAATGTTATGGTTTTTCAATAGATCGTATACTTATCTACAAAACAGCGAATTAGCGTTCACTTGACATCATTTTTAATTATGTTATTTTGTGAATACTTTCTCGCGATCTTTTCGCCTTTGGTCGACGCCGTCTGCTATTTCAAACGATGAAGATTTCCATATCCACTGGCGTTTTTTATGTCAAATGTTAGTGTTTTCCAATGGATCGTATATTTATCTACAAAACAGATAAGTAGCGTTCACTTTACATCGTTTGAGATGATGTTTTTTTGTAAATACTTTCTAAGCGTTCATTCTGACGAAGTCGACCATTTTGACGGGTGTGAAGAAATACCGAATTTCCCGTTATTACCAAAATCCCCAGAAATCCACGAGATCCCACGAAATCCTCATTAATATTGATTGTGTATTGAAAAACTGCGTATTTTAATATAGATCGTTGCGAAATACACTGAAATCACTAATGAAACATTGTTTTTATCAAAGTTTGATTTCGGGAATTTCGGTAGGGATTCGGTATATCCACATACCGCATTTTGTATTTCCGGTTTTGTCAAACTTGCGAAACTTTTTCGTGATTTAATCAAAAACTTGATTTTTTCCAGGTATAACGCCTACGCCAACAGGTAGATCGCATTCTTCTTCATGTACATGTCAAATTTCAGCAAAAGTTGCCGACCAGTTTTCAAGCGCCTCAAATCGCGGCTATATGCACCAACTTAATGAAACTTAGCCCCCTTTATCATTCGTTCGAATGAACGTCATCAATGATGACGTCCAATACATCACTCATTCCATATGTTTTATCGTTTAAATATACTAGAGTTGCGACACCTTAAGGGTTTCGCGGGATGGAATGAGTGGGGAGATCAAATCAAATTGAAAGCCGATTATTTCGACAAAAATTTGGGTACGAAACAATTTAGGTACAAAAAATTTTTTGGGTACGAACAAATTTGGGTACGAAAAACATTTTGGTACGAACAAAATGGGTTCGAAAAAAAAATTGGGTACGAACAAATTTGGGTACGAAAAACATTTCGGTACGAAAAAAATGGGTACGAAAAAAATTTGGGTACGAAAAAAATTGGTTACGAAAAAAATTTGGGTACGAAAAAAAAATTTGGTTACAAAAACAAATTAGAGTACGAAAAAATATAGGGAACAAAAAAAATGAAGGTACGAAAACTATTTTGGTACGAAAACATTTAACATTTGTAAAGACATAAAACAAACTAATAAGATTTTATTTCATGTTTGGGTGGTGTCCATTGTGGTATGTCAGGTTAGTGTTGTTTTGTCAAAGCATGAATCAAATTTGATGATAAACAAGAAACAATCGGTGACGGGTGATGCTCCCCAAAGGTTTTTTGGTTACAATATTGCACTATATATTCAAATAAAAGGAAACTTCTTGAGGGGCATAACTTTGGACAAAATAATACAATGGATGGTTAAGTAACTTAAAAATTTCAAAGGGCCATAACTCTCTAAATAAATCATCTAACCCGAACCCACTTATAACATGCGCATCTCCTAGAGGTAGTTAAGCTTCCCATAAAGCTTCATTGTATTCCAGTCAGTAGTTGGGGAGAAATAGCCCGAACAAGAATTGCACTACATAAATATGTACAGTTTATAGAAAATTTTAAAGGGCCATTACTCTGTGAAAAATCAACCGACCATTACCAGCTGATAATATGCACATCTCCTGTTGGTAGTGAAGCTTCCCATGAAGTTTCAGTGAATTCCCATAATAAGTTGCTGAGAAATAGCTCGGACAAGAATTGCACTATATGTTCAATGGAAAATTTCAAAGGGCCATAACCCTATGAAAAATCATCCGACGAGAACCGGCTGATAATATGCACATGTCCTCTTGGTAGTGAAGTTTCCCATAAATTTCATTGAATGCCGGTCATTGGTTGCTGAGAAATAGCCCGGACAAGAATTGCACTTTATGTACAGTTAATGGAAAATTTCAAAGGGCCATACATTGTAACTCTGTGAAAAATCATCCGACCAGAACCGGCTGATAACATGCATGTCTCCTCTTGGTAGTGAAGCTTCCCATTAAGTTTAATTGAATTCCAGTCATTAGTTGCTGAGAAACAGCCCGGACAAAAATTGTGCACGGAAGGACAGACGAAGCGGCGACTATATGCTCCCCCTAAAAAATTTGGTGGGGGGAAGCATCATAAACAAGTTATGGCAATTTAAAGGTGGTACGCAAACTTTAAAATAGATTTATCAATTATATGCTTATTCTAAGTGAAAAAAAGGCCATAATTGTTACAAAATGCTTGATACAGTTATCTGCTCTTGTTTATACATTGGGGTCATGTTGGTTAATAAGCAAAATACATGGTGTATGAACGCAATATGTCAAGGGACATAAAAAATATTTGAGGTCATATGCAAACTTTAACATAGATTTATCAATAATATGCATATTCTAAGTGAAAAAGGGCCTAATTCTGTTAAAATGCTTGATACAGTTAATGAGTTGTCTGCTCTTGTTTATAGATTGGGGTTATGTCGGTTATGAAGTATGCAAAATATAAAAGCAATATGTCAATGGACATAGGAAATATATTTGAGGCAATGAGGTGGTACGCAAACATTCCAACGCGCACGCCGACGCCGGGTTGAGTAGGATAGCTCGACTATATATATTTCATATATAACAGTCAAGCTAAAATGTAAATATACTATAAACAACAAGCTAACCTCAATCACAACTTTAATGCAATGCTTATAACAATAGAGATACAATGATATGCCAGGGATTGAAACTAACTGTTTACTATTGTGGGCAACCATCTTTAGTATTTTGGTTGCCCAGATAAAGAATAACGAGCCCAGAAATATGAACGTGTGAATATTATACATTCTTTTAATAAAATAATAGATAATTAAATACATTTGCTGACAACACATGTTCAATGCATGATGTTTTATTATGAGCCTGAATTGAATCATGTCCTATTCCTAAATAATGAATGTTATTTAACTAGTATTGATCCATGGTGATCAATTGTTTTTCAATTTTTATTGCAGTGAATTGTTTTAAGCTTTAAAAAAAAGAAGTTTACCAACTTTTGAAATTGAGTTGCCCAGGCCAAAATATACTTGCCCCGGGCTCACAGTAAATCACTTATTTCCATTCCTGTATGCTCTTCATTTTCTGTTCTTCCATCCCATTCTCAAAATTAAATTTAAAGCACAATATTTTTTAATAACATTAGTATGAATTACTAACCATTATCACCCAAAAAACAATTTTACAAAGCTGTAATCCCGTCGTAGAGATTTAGTTTACTATTATCAGTGTTCTCTTTAAATACCGGCAGCTAGCGATTTTGCCGGTTACATTAACTCTTGATGCCGGCTACTTTTCCCAAATATATCAAGTTAATGTCATAAATGCTTTGGTTTTACTGCATAGTTGCCGGCCATATAACTGGCTACTCAAATTTTTCTGGAAAACACTGAACTATGCATGACAAACACACAAAAATTAAATACATCTAAGATTCATTTTTAAAATAAATTCACACTTCCAGCTTGTCGTCACTAAAATTCAAAGATTCAAATATTTTTCCACGAGATACGTCAACTATTGCGTAATCAAATGAATGAAAAATAAAAGTAAAGAAAGCCGGATTTTACATAAATTTCAGGTTGAAACACAACAAGGTAAAGGTAGTCGGTGAGATATAATAATAATACAGTTAGTAAGGCTCGTACCCTGGGTACGGTAAATATACTAAAACGTACCCGGGAATTTAAACACTAAATCGGTTGTTGTCGGCTATTTTGTAAAAATTAATTATGTTTACATTTATGTCAATTTTCTGTTAAATGGCATTTAAACAATGTATTTTCAAAACTCATTTTAAAATCATCAATGTGATTCAATTTAAAATCTTAAATTGTTTAAAGTCTTGTCATTGTATGACGTTGTCAAGTATATTTTCCGCGACGTCGCACGTTCACTTTTACCGTCATAGATTTTTTTAAAGAAACATTTTTTGGTTTGCGAGGTCCGTTAAATGGGGAACACCATATTTGGTATTTATATTATGTTTTAACAATTAATTCATGCTGTGTAATAAATATTGTATAAGATATTTCGATATTTATTGAAAATGTTTCAAATTGTTATTTATGAAACCTTTTATTCTTATGAGTGTATGCTATCATATTATACTTCGAATAGCAGATCTGTTGTACTATAATCTTATTATTCATTCTTTATTGTTAATTTCATTTATTGTAGAGAATCGTCAATGTTACATCTAGTCGCCAATGCTTGTCGTTAGTGTTAGTTTTCAATGCTTGTTATCATTGTTGTCAATGTTAGTCGTCAATCCTTATCGTCATTATACATGAAGGAAATAAAAGCAGAAACAGAGACGTATTCTTGATTACTTGATTATTCCTACGGCGTCCTCTCAACACTCATACTAAAAAGCATGTTGATGCAGATTTTTTAAAAGAGAAGTTTGTTTAAGGTAAACAATATTGTTTTACGTTAATTGGTAGCATGTTTAACGATATTGGGTTTTGGGCGGATATACAACTCGGATACAATCTAATATTTGCGGGTATGTTTAAGTTTATTTACCGTACCAGGGGTACATGTAAGTAAAGTTAAGAGTACCCGGGGTACATGTACTTGTAAGTAGTACCCGAGCCAAGAATGACCAATCGAGCCTTAGTAAGTGAGTGATGGTGTATGGGATAACATGCACTGAGGGTGTATATTTTTCATGAACAAGTCAATTGAAGGTGTTAGAGATGCATTGATCCATAAGATAAAAAAGGGTAATTAACCACGGGCTTATTAAAATTAAAACGATGACATTACATTGTACCAGCTGTTTATTGTTGTATACTGTAAGCTTGCAATATAAATAATGTAAACAACTTACCTTGTATAAGTTGGCACATTGTTGTCAGGTGTAGAAACTATTATACTTATTTCTGTTAAGTTGCACTGGCTGAACCAAAAGAATTATGCAGTTGTTTCTTAATAATCACGAAACAACCTACTAATGCATATAATCTTGCCAGTTACTGAGTTTGTGCATTTCCATTCATTATATTATCGGCCTTGGCAAACAGCGTAAAATCAGATGAGACGCCGTGTGATGTCTGCTATTTCCATATCCACGGGTGTTTTTATGTCAAATGTTACGGTTTTTCAATAGATCGTATACTTATCTACAAAACAGCGAATTAGCGTTCACTTTACATCATTTTTAATTATGTTATTTTGTTAATACTTTCTCGCGTTTTTTTCGAACCTGTATTGGCAGCAATCGGTCGACGCCGTCTGCTATTTCGACCGCTGAAGATTTCCATATCCACTGGCGGTTTTTTATGTCAAATGTTAGTGTTTTCCAATGGATCGTATACTTATCTACAAAACAGATAAGTAGCGTTCACTTTACATCGTTTGAGATGATTTTTTTTGTAAATACTTTCTAAGCGTTCATTCTGACGAAGTCGACCATTTTGACGGGTGTGAAGAAATACCGAATTTCCCGTAATTACCAAAATCCGCAGAAAACCACGAGATCCGACGAAATCCCCATTAATATTGATTGTGTATTGAAAAACTGCGTATTCTAATATAGATCGTTGCGAAATACACTGAAATCACTAATGAAACATTGTTTTATCAAAGTTTGATTTCGGGGATTTCGGTAGGACTTCGGTATATCCACATACCGCTTTTTGTAAATCCGGTTTTGTCAAACTTGCGAAACTTTTTCGTGATTTAATCAAAAAACTAGATTTTTCCCAGGTATAACGCCTACGCCAACAGGTAGATCGCATTCTTCTCCATATACATGCAAAATTTCAGCAAAAGTAACTGACCAGTTTTCAAGGCGCTCAAATCGCAGTGATTTGCACCAACTTAACGAAACTTAGCCCCCTTTATCATTCGTTCGAATGAACGTCATCAATGATGACGTCCAATACATCACTCATTCCATATAATATAATTTTCGAACAATAAGAAATGAGAATGATTTCCTATCATGTAGGTTTTAGCGTAAATATGCTCTCGGAAAGGCCTTCAAAACGAAATTCGAATATCAATTGTACGCATAATACGGTAAATACTAGAGTTGCGACACCTTAAGGGTTTCGCGGGATGGAATGAGTGGGGAGATCAAATCAAATTGAAAGCCGATTAGAGCTATTTCGACAAAAATTTGGGTACGAAAAAATATGTGGGCAGTGGGTACGAAAAAAAAATAATTTGGGTACGAAAACAAATTTGAGTACGAAAAAAAAAGGGTACGAACAAAATAAAGGTACGAAAAACTATTTGGGTACGAAAAAAATGGGTACGAATAAAAAATTAGGTACGAACAAATTTGTGTACGAAAAAAATTTGAGTACGACATATGGGTACGAAAAAATTTGGGTACGAACAAATTTGTGTACGAAGAAATAATGGGTACGAACATAATATGGGCAGGAAAAAAAACTAATTTGGTTACGAAAACAAATTAGAGTACAATTTAAATAAAGGAAACAAAAAAAATAGGGTACGAAAACTATTTGGGTACGAAAAAAATGTGTACAAATAAAAATTTGGGTACGAAACAAATTTGGGTACTAAAAAAATGGGTACGATTTTTTTATTTGGGTACGAAAAAAATGGGTATGAAAAAAAAATTGGGTACGAACAAATTTGGGTACGAAAAAGATTGGTACGAAAAAAAAATGGGTACGAACAAATTTGGGTAAGAAAAACATTTCGGTACAAAAAAATGGGTACGAAAAAAAAATTGGGTACGAAAACAATTAGGAACAAAAAACATTTGGGTACGAAAAAAATGGGTACGAAAAAAAAAAAATTGTTACGAGAAAATTTGGTACGAACAAAAATTTAGGTACGAAAAAAATGGGTACGAAAAATTTGGCACGAAAAAAAAGGGGTACGAAAAAAATTGGGTACGTAAAATTTGGGTACGAAAATAATGGGCACGAATTTTTTTTTAGGTACGAACAATTTGGGTACGAAAAACATTTGGGTACGACAAAAATGATTACGAAAATCGAAAAATTGGGGTATGAAAAATCTAATTTGAATTGTCTAGCCCGTCAATTGTCTCCTGGGGGTGAATTGTCTTGGGGTTGCTATTAAGGCTACATGTACTTCCGGCCAAGCCACGTGTTTATAGCGATTGCGCAATAAAAAACACCACTTTTTCGTGATTTAATAAAAAACTAGATTTTTCCCAGTAATAACGAATACGCCAACAGGTAGATCGCGTTATATGTACAGTTAATGGAAAATTTCATAGGGCATACATTGTAACTCTGTGAAAAATCATCTGACCAGAACCGGCTGATAATATGCATGTCTCCTCTTGGTAGTGAAGCTTCCCATTAAGTTAAATTGAATTCCAGTCATTAGTTGCTGAGAAATAGCTCGGACAAAAATTGTGCATGGACGGACAGACGAAGCGGCGACTATATGCTCCCCCCTTAAAAAATTTGGGGAGAGCATAATAAAAAAGTTGTGGCAATTTAAAGGTGGTACGCAAACTTTAAAATAGATTTATCAATTATATGCTTATTCTTAGTGAAAAAAAGGCCATAATTGTTACAAAATGCTTGATACAGTTATCTGCTTTTGTTTATACATTGGGGTCATGTTGGTTAAGAAGCAAAATACATGTATGAAAGCAATATGTCAATGGACATACGAAATATATTCGAGGTGGTACGCAAACATTCCAATGCGCGCACCTACGCCGGGGTGAGTAGGATAGCTACACTATATATATTTCATATATAATAGTCGAGCTCAAAAGTAAATATACTATAAACAACAAGCTTACCTCATCACAATTTTAATGCAATGCAGTTAAACAATAAAGTTACAATGATATGCCAGCGATTGAAACTAACTTTTTACTATTGTGGGCAACCATCTTTAGTATTTTGGTTGCCCAGATAAAGAATAACGAGCCCAGAAATATGAACATGTGAATATTATTATATTTTTTAATAAAATAATAGATAATTATATACATTTGCTGACAATACACATGTTCAATGCATGATGTATTATTATGAGCCTGAATTGAATCATGTCCTATTCCTATATAATGAATGTTATTTAACTAGTATTGATCCATGGTGATCAATTGTTTTTCAATTTTTATTGCACTGAATTGTTTTAAGATTAAAAAAAAAACAAGTTTACCAACTTTTGAAATTGAGTTGCCCAGGCCAAAATCTACTTGCCCCGGGCTCATGGGAAACCACTTATTTCCATCCCTGTATGCTCTTCATTTTCTGTTCTTCCATCCCATTCTCAAAATTAATTTTAAAGCACAATATTTTTTAATAACATTTGTATGAATTACTAACCATTATCACCCAAAACACAATTTTACAACGCTGTAATCGTGTCGTAGAGATTCAGTTTACTATTATCAGTGTTCTCTTTAAATACCGGCAGCCAGCGATTCTGCCGGTTACATTTACTCTTACATTTACATGACTGCTTCTTTTCCCAAATATATCAAGTAAATGTCATAAATGCTTTTGTTTTACTGCATAGTTGCCGGCCATATAACTGGTACTCAATTTTCTGGAAAACACTGAATTATGCATGAAAAACACACAATACTTAAAATCTTAGATTCGTTTTTAAAATAAATTGACACTTCCAGCTTGTCGCCATTAAAATCCAAAGATTCAAATAATTTTCCACGAGGTACGTCAACAATTGCGTAATCAAATGAATGAAAAAAAAAAGTAAAGAAAGCCGGACTTAACATAAATTCCAGGTTGATAAACACAACAAGGTAAAGGTACCTTGTAGTCGGTGAGATATAATAATAATACAGTTAGTAAGGCTCGTACCCTGGGTACGGTAAATATACTAAAACGTACCCGGGAATTTTAACACTAAATCGGTTGTTGTCGGGTATTTTGTAAAAATTAATTATGTTTACATTTATGTCAATTTTCTGTTCAATGGCATTTATATTATCAAAACTCATTGTTAAAATCAATGATGTGATTTAATTTTAAATCTTAAATTGTTTAAAGTCGCGTCATTGTATGACGTCGTCAAGTATAATATTTTCCGCGACATCGCACGCTCACTTTTTACCGTCATAGATTTTTTTTAAAGAAACATTTTTTGGTTTGCAAGGTCCGTTAAATGGGGAACACCATATTCGGTATTTATATTATGTTTTAACAATTAATTCATGCTGTGTTATAAATATTGAATAAGATATTTCGATATTGATTGAAAATGTTTCATATGTTATTTATGAAACCTCTTATTCTAATGAGTGTATGCTATTATATTATACTTTGAAAAGCATATCTGTTGTATCTATAATCTTATTATTCAAATTAAATCGTTAATTTAACAATGCTTGTCGTCAGTGTTAGTCGTAAATGCTTGTGATCATTGTCGTCAATGTTAGTCGTCAATCCTTATCGTCATTATACATGAAGGAAATAAAAGCAGAAACAGAGACGTATTCTTGATTACTTGCTTATTCCTACGGCGTCCTCTCAACACTCAAACTAAAAAGCATGTTGATGCAGATTTTTTAAAAGAGAAGGTTGTTTAAGGTTAACAATATTGTTTTACGTTATCGGTAGCATGTTTAACGACATCGGATTTTTGGCGGATATACAACTCGGATACAATCTAATATTTGCGGGCATGTTTAAGTTTATTTACCGTACCCAGGGAACATGTAAGTAAAGTTAAGAGTACCCGGGGTACATGTACCGGTAAGTAGTACCCGAGCCGAGAATGACCAATCGAGCCTTCGTAAGTGATTGATGGTGTATGGGATAACATGCACTGAGGGTGTATATTTTTCATGAACAAGTCAATTGAAGGTGTTAGAGATGCATTGATCCATAACATTAAAAAGGGTAATTAACCAAGGGCTTATTAAAATTAAAACGATGATATTACATTGTACCAGCTGTTTATTGTTGAGTACTGTAAGCTTGCAATATTTTAAATAATGTAAACAACTTACCTTGTATTAAGTTGGCACATTGTTGTCAGATGTAGAAACTTTTTATACTTATTTCTGTTAAGTTGCACTGGCTGAACCAAAAGAATTATGTAGTCGTTTCTGAATAATCACGAAACAACCTACTAATGCATATGTGCTTGCCAGTTACTGAGTTTGTGCATTTCCATTCATTATATTATCGGCCTTGGCAAACAGCGTAGACCCAGATGAGACGCCGTGCGATGTCTGCTATTTCGTTACGCTGAAGATTTCCATATCCACGGGTGTTTTTGTGTCAAATGTTATGGTTTTTCAAAAGATCGTATACTTATCTACAAAACAGCGAATTAGCGTTCACTTTACATCATCTATGTTATTTTGTTAATACTTTCTCGCGTTCTTTTCGAACTTGTATTGACAGCCATTGGTCGACGCCGTCTATTTCCAACGATGAAGATTTCCATATCCACTGGCGTTTTTTTATGTCAAATGTTAGTGTTTTCCAATTGATCGTATACTTATCTACAAAACGGATAAGTAGCGTTCACTTTACATCGTTTGTGATGATGTTATTTTGTAAATACTTTTAAGCGTTCTTTCTGTCGAAGTCGGCCATTTTGACGTGTGTGAAAAAATACCGACATTCCCGCAATTACCAAAATCCCCAGGAATCCCCGAGATCCCACGAAATCCCCATTAATATTGATTATTTATCGAAAAACTGCGTATTTTAATATAGATTGTTGCGAAGTACACTGAAATAACTAATAATGAAACATTGTTTTTATGAAAGTTTGATTTCGGATATTTCGGTAGGGTATCGGTATATCCACATAACGCATTTTGTAATTCCGGTTATGTAAAACTTGCGAAATTGTTTCGTGATTTCATCAAAAACTAGATTTTTCCCAGGTATCACGCCTACGCCAACAGGTAGATCGCATTCTGGTACATATACATGTCAAATTTCAGCAAACGTGTTTGGCCAGTTTTCAAGCGCCTCAAATCGCGGCTATATGCACCAACTTAACGAAACTTAGCCCCCTTTATCATTCGTTCGATTGAACGTCATCAATGATGACGTCCAATACATCACTCATTCCATATTGGACGGTCACGAGATATTAGTAATACGAATGATCACAGTCGATTTTGGACATATTCAATTGCACATATTGGAGGCGCCTGCATTTATTATGTTCCGTCATTATTGATTGTGTACTACGGTGACAGGATAATAGGAATTATAACAGTTGATTTGGTGATATGTATAGGTTTACCAGAGTTGCGACACCTTAAGGGTTTCGCGGGATGGAATGAGTGGGGAGATCAAATCAAATTGAAAGCCGATTATTTCGACAAAAAAAATTGGGTACGAAAAAAATAAATGGGTACGAATAAAAAAATTTGGGTACGAAAACAGTTGGGTACGAAAAAAATTTTGGTACGAAGAAAAATGGCAATAAAATGATTGGGTCCGAAAAACTTTGGGTACGAAAAAAAATTGGGTAGAAAAAAATTGGGAACGAAAAAATTTGGGTACGGAAAAAAAATGGGTACAAAAAAATTTGGGTACAAAAAAAGTGGTTACGAAAAAAGTGGGTAAAAAAAAAAAATTGGGTACGAAAACATGTGGGTACGAAACAATTTGGGTACGATAAATAAAAATTGGGTATGAAAAAAAATTTGGGTACGAAAAAAGAAAATTGGGTACGAAAAAAATTTGGTACGAAAAAAATGGGTACAAAAAACATTTGAGTACGAAAAACATTTGGGTTACGAAAAATATTTGGGTACAAACAAATGGGTACGAAAAAAAATTGTGGGTACAATGGGTTCATGTTAAGGTTTTAGCATGGCAGACGCCGGATGGCGAAAAGACACGACATGACACAATGAGCTGGCTATGACAAAACCTGAGGTTTTTTCCGAAAACAGCCGAGCTCATAATGCATAAATCAGTGAGTAATAGTACTTATACTCAATAGGCACAGGGTATAAAATCAGAACCACTGGGCCGAATCTGCTGAAACTTGGTCGCATTATAGATTATGGTCCAAAACAAGCTACAGAATGAGCGCTTCTGGACCTGACAGCGTAAAAACATTAACCGATAATGGACAGCACAAAATGGGTCATTTTGTACAAAAAAAAAAACAAACTTAAAGTGGCATTTTAAGACATTTTAGACATCAGAAACTTGCAAATGTTTAATATTCTGCACTCTTCGACTGGTTTGTTTTTTTACAAATTTAGAAGCATTTATCCTTGAGGTGTATATAAACCCTGTTATTCAATGTCAAAAATAGCTAAGCAGCAATGCCCCTTTAACATTATTCCTTATATTTAATTGTATTGTTTAAAGAAAGAACTGTGTATATTAAATGATAATGGCTCCGTATTTCACACTTGATAGGCCACTGCTGGGGCTTGAACCCAGAACTCATCTCACATTGTAAGATGCATTTTCAATTAAACTACAATGACTGTATCGTGGTGAAGTGGAGCCAACATACACCCACATAAGTGAAAAAATCATTATGTCGATATATTTGTCCTGGGCGTTTTCCGACATGTTGCATAACTGTTTACCACAAAAGATGTCTACATAGATAAATATACATACATGTAAATGGGAAAAAAATGAACTCTCTATTTTTAATTTTTGCTTCATATATACACATTTCCTAGCCTGCCATGATTTATAATTATATCATGTTGAAATCATTATAGACAGAATATTACTGAAACTGCAATAAACAATAAGATAGATAGATAATAATAATGTTTAATTCTATCTAATGCAATGAACAAATGTTCTTCCGATGCCATTTTCACTAAGGTATAGGTATTGAATCCTGATATACGACTAAAACTGAACATCTAAACAGCAGTATTTTACATGAAGAGTACTCTCAAAACCACAACAATAATACTCGATGAATGAACTGTCCGAAATCCGAAAAATATGTACACTACAATAACAAGACGTTAATAAAAATATGCACGTTAACATTATTCAAGATATGAAAGCAATATATCAAGCGATATAGGAAATATTTGGGTGTTACGCACAATTTAACATAAAGTCAGTGTGCGAATTTCACTTTTTAACCACTAGCCCGTTCGGGCTACCAGATGGATTTTTTCACTATCCCGAACCAAAGTTTACTAGGCCCGAACTGTTTATCACAAGTTTTTTAAAATAAGTTTATATTTTTGACGGTTCTGGATAGTTTTTATTGCAGGTAGGGTGTAATGATGAGGATTGCAACTAACAGTTGATCCCAATTAGCAGGAAATGTTATTATAATATTTCAATGACACAATACGATTATAATATTTATGTATGACGATATTCGTCAATCAATACCTTACATGCAGTCAAGAAGCAAAGGTTTTTTTTATCCAATCTGTAAATAATTTTAGATGTCAATTGTCCCAAATTAGAAATCCGAAACATTAAGCCTAAAGTCTGAGGCCGTATGATAAAGCGAATAGAGGGCAGTGTCTCCTCCCCCTAGCTTATTGTTCTTTTTTATAGTCTTTCTAGGTCCAATTCTGGTGAGTACAATGTGAAAAAATATCAACCAGACCATCCGTAAAATCGCATGTGTATTCATCATTCTAGATATTTTTTTATCAAGAAAGTCGAAAATAAATTAAAATCGACAGATAATACCGTATCCGGAAACAACTGTCCAAAAACATATCAATATAAGTCTTTGCACGTGAAATAAAATAGCATATCGTTAAACTGCCTAAACTGAAAACCAGTAAAAAGTAACCAAGCACTAAGCAATCAATATATAATTTGGTTGACATATTCTATTAAAATATGATAGTTCAATGCGTTGATTTTGTCAATAGATCATTACAAATCCAAGATGGCGGACATTAAAAACATTTGTAGACTTGTATGGTTTGCTGAAGTACAGCAATTGAACAACCCTGGGTAGATCCGCATTTATTCGCACAGTATCAAAAAAATTTGTCATTCAAACTCTCGTCATGTCAACATAATCGGAAGGGTGAGGAACGCGA
>NC_068364.1:76406503-76434003 GCF_020536995.1 Dreissena polymorpha
CGCTGCCACTGCCGCTGCCGCTGCCACTGCCACTGCCGCTGCCAGTGCTTTTGCTGCTGCTACTGATAGTGCTACTGCTACTGCCACTGCTACTGCCACTGCCACTGCCGCTGCCACTGCCGCTGCTGCTGTTGCTACTGATAGTGCTACTGCTACTGCTGCTGCTTCTGCTTCTGCTGCTGTTGCTACTGCTACTGTTACTGCTACTGATACGGCTACTGATACTGATACTTCTACTGCTAGTGCTACTGCTACTGATTCTGCTACTGCTACTGCTGCTGCTGCTACTGCTGCTGCTGCTACTGCTACTATTGATAATAATTCACCTTCTACTTCTCTTTCTAATATTGCTAGCGATGCTTCATAATTTATTTTTAAATGTATCATTTTGTTAAAACAGGAAAGAACTGTTATATATATTTTCTTAAAGGGATCTTTTCACGCTTTGGTAAATTGACAAAATTGAAAAAAGTTGTTTCAGATTCGTAAGTTTCGTTTTAGTTATGATATTTGTGAGGAAACAGTAATACTGAAAATTAACCATGCTTTAATATAGCCATTATATGCATCTTTTGACGATTTTAAAACCTAAACATTATAAAGCGTTGCAACGCGAAACGATTGAATAATTTGGAGAGTTCTGTTTTTGTCGTTAAATTTTGTGAAACTACGAAGATTGCTTATATAAGGTATAAAATACGTCGAGAATGTGTACTCGGCGGAATAGCTCAGTAGGCTTAAGCGTTTATACTACAGGACTCTGCCAGGACTTCAGGGGTCACTGGTTCGAACCCTGCTCCGGCAATGTTCATTTCCTTTTTTTATTTTTTTTCTTGATTTTTTACTGGAGCTTTTATGATCCAATGTTTACATTTATCAATATAAAGCATTTAATGAATAAGTTAAAAAAATGCCAAAATCTGTGAAAAGGCCCCTTTAAAGGTGTAAAGAATCTAAACTTTTCTGCGATTAAAGTTTTATTTAACTGGATTAGTATAGGCCACATAACAGACGCTATTGTACTGATTTGTACTAAACAACATTTTGTCATAATCAACAGTTTTAACATGCCGCAGTTTCCTTGGAAGTTAACCTTTGATTGGAGCCAAACGTGTGATAAAGATCCCTTTTGGGGTGGCGATAAATACTATTTATATTGTTCAACAGTGGGAGACTGAGAAAACATATGTTACAATTAATTTGTCTACTTTGCCTGCTTCTTCTTTATATATTTTCTTGCTAATCGTTTAAGTTTAGTTTTAGTTAAGTAGGTATATCAATTTACATTTTTTGATAGATATTTATTTGGATAGTAATAGTATGTTTTATTTGACTTGACATCATTGAACCGGTTTATTCATTGATAAGATCGGGATCTCCACAGGTGTTTAATCTCGATTGTTAGGTGGGGAGAAGGGTCCGAATGATAATGTTGTCGTCGGCTTACGAATCCCATTACACAAGTTTTAGACAAATATGCATACGTTATAAACCTAATTTAAGTATTACATAGATAATAACTTATCTTTATTTTGATGAACTACGTTTAAGGTATAAAACTATAAGTATCTATGTGTTGTTTGCCGCATACATACCATCTTGCTTTTTTAAATTTGATCACAACGGTCCGAAGTCATAAACATTCATTATGCATGGTTGCTAAAGCACAGTGTATACTAACTAACCTATGTTTATTGTTGTTTGCTAGGGTTATTATTATTATGTTTTATTTTTTTTTTATTTGGGGGGGGGGAGGGCTTTTATAGAAGATTTCAACTAGTCCTTCAATTAACGAAAAAAAATATTGGTATAGGAAATATAAAAGAGTAATAGACAGCTTCATTCATGCTGTTCTATTATGGTGTTTTAACGCATATAATTATGTATGGTTGATGAAGCACATTGTATGCTACCGATGTTTATTGTTGTTTGATGATGATGTTAAGTTGGTGTTGCTGTTGTTGTTAATCATGATGATGAGGAGGAGGAGGAGGAAGAAGAAGAAGAAGAAGAAGATGATGATGATGATGATGATGGTGGTGGTGGTAGTAGTGACGACGACGACGATGATGATGATTTTGATTATGATAATGAGATTTGAATTAAATTAATGCGCAAAGATTTTTCATTTTAGCGGCCAAGTGCAGATATCTGCGCTCGGCCGCTGTAAGGGTTATGTAATATTTGCAATCTACATAGGAGTCAATAGCAGATACCAAGCACCATATGCTTATGAGAAACAAAAGCAAAATATTGGCAATCGCTGAAATCTCGAATATGACTTAATCATTTTATTAAATGAAAACCGGTAACTATTTTAAACGGTTATTATATTGCAACAACTTAGCGGTGTTTATCCAAAAGACCATTGTTATAATTACAGGGACGTCAATAGGCCAAACTATTCAGGAAATATGATTTGAGTCGTCAAGGATAGATTTTGAGATCAATGTACGTCCGATGAGATTTAAAGGGAGTTGGAGGCGTAGGGACAGATTCGTTCGAGTACGCGATCATTTGAGAACAAATAATGTTGAAGCTTTATCGGAATTCCGGAAATTTGCGATCGGTACCGATTTTTCCTGGTTCTTTTTTATTGATTCTGATAAGTTAGCGGCCGGCACGGACATGAATATTAACTGACGAAAACCTCCTCGCTACTTTCCGAAAATCTTCGACATGTTGCAAATATCCGTAATATTCCGCATTGTACTCACCAGAAATTGCAACTAGAAAGACTACAATAAATCAATTAGATACGGCTCGTGCGGGGATTTACCTTTTATCCCTGTAAGGGATCTAATGCCCCAGACTACCGGCTATTTTTTCCGGAATTCGAACTTGATACACTTGATATCCCTGAATTAAATATTTATATCCGCAATTTTGATCTCTAGAGTGCTGACTGTTAGTATTGTATTTGACTGGAATGACTGTCGATTATGTGTTTTTAAGATTAAAACAAGCTTACGAAGAACTTTATGTTTGCTTTTTGTACGCTTTCTTTTTAAAAATGTATTGTCCGCCACGGACGCAACAATTGACCAAATGTACCAGATTGTGGTCTCTTTAAAGTGCTATGTTTTTACTGCCGTGATATCTTTAACAAACTACACATTATTGATCGTGGACGTTTTATACTCTTATTGAATTTGTTTCCCCAAAATATGCTCTTCTATTAGTAGATGTTTAGGTGACGATGTTCTAATTATAGATCTTACACGGCCAAGAAACACTAGATAGGTCTTTGCAAAGAGAGCTGTTGGATATCGTGAATGCGTTCAATGTTGCCTGTTTATTTCAGAAAGCTATGTGCAATGTTTTATTGGGATTTCTATCAAATTGCCAATTGCAAAATTTGATTTAATTCATTCGGACCTACAAGCGGGAAACTTCTTCATTAAACTTCAATGGGCTTTTAAGAAGTTCGTTGAAAGGCCAAATTTGACGTTAAACAGCAACGCCGAAAAAATTGCTACTCAGTCTTATTTATCACTTTTTTTGTAAGATTTACCAGTAGACGTTCTTCAGTGAAATTAAGCAAACACACAGTGCCGACAAATATGGAAGGGTATTTAGGTAAAAATTACATCCTTCTTTGTGACTGTGTCATGATTCTTGATGGTACTTTCAATTAGTATGTAGACACCTTTTCATGCTTGATGACACTTACATCTTGCCTGATGTCCAATGTCTATTTACATTCTGCTTAATGGTATCATGCATGTGTACAGATGCAACATTCTTGTTCGTTAATTGCATGCTGCATATGTGTATGTTGGTTTGTGCAGAGAGACTTGTGCAATAGGCGCAGTGCATAATGGAATCAAATATTAATGCGTTTAATAAATTAACGCGATGGTAAGATGTGAGTTGCACCCAAGCACAAAGCAACATACTATCATGCATGATACAATGATGTCAATTGACAGTCATTCCGAAATGCTACGGAGGACTACGGAAATTTACGGCGTATAACGGAAATTTTATGTTATAGGAGAAGTTGCGCACCTTTGTAAGATATTTGCTACTGAACCGAAATTAACCGCGTGTTTGTAGACTTAACCTTTTTTGGTTAATGACTAACCATAATTTTTGTACAGTAATTTACCTTCAATAACCAAAGAAAGTCTATGGATATATTTCAATATATGCTACTAATGCATGTATGCAGAGCTCCAGATAAGACGCTTAAAGTCGTAAAAAATTGAATTAAATTTAGTAAAAAAGTAGACTTAAATTCTGTGCGTACGGTTACACATTGGAAAAATAAAATAAGAATTCAAAATGTTTGATCATGCGTAAAACTCAATATCAATGCATATAATGTAAACATTTTATCAATGAGTTCCCACTCGTCTAGGCCCCCATTACAATTATGAAATCAACAGCACTTTAACGTTATTATGAATAACAGACCATCTTTACAACAGTCGAAAAGCCGAACGTTTTCCATTATCTGGTCCTTTTATCGCAAAAAGTCTGCTGTAACCCGGCAATTGTCATGAGCTCTTCTTAGACTATAAACCTAAATGCGGATGTGCCAAAAATTATATTTACCTGAAAAAAAAGAATTAATAATAGACTTTAAGGCTGGATTATTATAGAGTGTAAACCAAGATTTTGCTGAAAAAGTTATCTGGAACTTTGCATGTATGTTGAGAGGAAATCGATTACATAATTTCAAATTTACTAGAGTACTTTTATATTGCACCACATAAAATGCTTTAAAACTATAATATTGAAGTGCACATATAAACTTTATTATAGATGGGTAGGTATTTCGTGTCAATCTCTTTCTCATATGAAAGAGCTGTTGGTCATGCTGCTTTAAGTACATATAGATGCATGACACAATTTAGATTAAGCAAAATAAAACACTAGGTATTTGCCAAGAGTCAAATATATACGAGCAGTAAGAGCGTAATCGTGCACAGCGAGACTTACTCATGTAGAATTGAAACTCTTATTGCTTTCTTTCGAAATAATTTCATGTGTCCGATCTAATATGCAATATGCCCGGTGTTTTTTTTTGCGGATTAATGTTCCGTATTAGATCCATAATTAACGAATGCCTCAATATTTTCAAAAATTAACACCGGAATAATGTTCACCGACATTTTTTCATACAGATTGGATATAAATATTATAGAGCTTAACAAAAAATACATTAAGCCCTGTTCTCCCGGCACACGTGCTGGACACACAGGTGGTTAGCGTGTGGCTATGATAATAATTAGTGAAAACATCTTTTTGAATGATAAATAATCATATTAAAACGAAAAATCAAATTTTCTATAAAAAAAAATCACTACCGTTTTATATATAACAAGGTATCCAACTCGAAATCATCCGAAAACGGGGTGCATCGTTTTGAGCAGCCATTACTAAATTAATTTTGCAGCGATTTTCATGACCCGGTCTTATTCAACGCAGAAATGAATTTCCTTTTAGGAAATGTATATATATTGTTATATTTCTACACATGCTGGGTCAAATTTTAAGAAATAAAGCTATACATAATTCGCTTGACCCAGTTGTTATCGATCAGACCGTATTTATGAATGAAATCTCCAGTTGTAAAGACACAACTCCGCATTGGAGCAATGAAATCACTCTTGTGTTTAAAATGTCAGTTGGTTGAAATGTATGTAAACAAAGGTTTGAAAATGCGCTGAACAGTTAGTTTTGATGCATAATTCTACGGCAAGCACGGTAAGAATGTTTTTTCATACGTTTTATTGAATTATGGTATCGAGGTTCGTGAACTTTGCAGGGAAAATGCCCATTTCCCCGTGAAGATTTCAGTCATGAATACTGTCTGATCGATCACAGCTGGGTCACGCGAGTTGTGTATCGTGTTATTTCTTAAAAGTTGACCCAGTATTTGTAAAAATATTGCAAGACATATACATTTCCAGAAAGGAAATTTATTTCTGCGTTGAATAAGACCAAGATCGTGAAAATCGCTGCAAAATTGATGAAGTAATGGCTGTTTAAAACGATGCATCCCGTTTTCGGATGATTTCGAGTTGGATACCTTGTTGAATATATATTTAACTTATTTTTTTAAGAAAAGTTGATTTTTCGTTATAATATGATTACTTATCATTCCAAAATATGTTTTCACTAACTAGTATTATAGCCACACGCTAACCACCCGTAGCTGGACACTTTTAAAAAACACTATACAAATTCAAGTACTTATGCACTTAATTGATTGTAAACATTGACGGTTGAAATCCGTGCGTGGGAATTTTTCTGGTAACCAAGAGCGACGTCAACGTTCATGACAAACCTGTTTATATGACATTTATTTATTGATTTTTTCCAACTTGATTGAAAATTATGTTTTATGATATTTAAATACATGTAGATGAAGAAGTTGTTTTCTCAACGAGGAGTACAATAGTTGTACAGTACTAGACACGAGTACTTGTAACTTTCAGGTTTCTCTGTATACCACAGACATTATATAGTCATAAAATGATAAATATGTGTTTATAGAAATTGTAATTATAGCATGGTAAACAGACTAGAGAAATCTGAAAGTTTCACGCACAGGTCTGTGGCAATGGGGGTTTGGGCTACTTTATAAATATGAGGTCGATATGCAATGCACATCGGTAGATTACGTCTACTGTAATTATTTGGACTAGGGAAGGGCCACAATTCCAACACATCAGCCCCGTTATGTTCTGAATAAAATACATACTTTCTTGAGTGCCAATTGCATCTTACAAATATCAAAAACATTCACGGCAGTCACTTCATTGTGTAAACTTACTGGTCTTCATGGCAATAATGAACGTATTTAGTTTAATGGAGATTATATAACGAAGGGAACTAATTCAGCTTATTCAGTTTACTAGTCAAAATGATTCGGATGTTTTCGCTTTTTTTTTCCGAAAAGTAATTTATTCAACATACGGAAAATAAACGCGCGCCACCTGATGTCATAATTTAGTAACTTGCATTCTGCTTACTGCCTGTTGCTAACTGCCGTTGTTAATGACGCTTAGTGGCAAAACCGATTATGACTGGTTTCAGGAATAATGAACACACAAACATTGGATAGTCACCAAGCATGTTGAAACAATCATCAAGTATAACCGATAGAGAACAAGCATGTTGGAACTGTCATGAAGCATGTTAGAATAAACATCACGCATAATGTAAATATTATTCATGAATGATGTAATGTTGCAGCAATCATCAAGTATAAACGAATAGACAACAAGCATGTTGGAATTGTCACAAATTAGAATAAGCATCAGTCATAATGTAAATATTCACCACGAATGATGTAACTTTTACCTAAATATCCTTCCATAGACATGTGTTGTTACTAAAATAGACATAGAGATTTGAGCATTGGGAGTGACCTAATCATACTGTGCTTTAGCAGTATTACGGAATACCGTTAGTGCCATCGTGGTTACACATTAAAATCCAGAGGGCGAGAACGCGAGAACGCGATAGTACGATGGCGACAATGTGACAATACGATGATGACAGGGTGACAATACGATGGCGACAATGCGATAGTACGATGGCGACAATGCGAGAACGCGATAATACGATGACGACAATTAGACAATACGATGGCGACAGTGAGATAGTACGATGGCGACAATACTACAGTTCGATAGTGCGATAATACGATGACGACAGTGCGAAAATACGATGACGACAGTGCGACAATACGATGGCGATAGCCGACAGTGGGATAGTACGATGGTGCCAATGCGATAACGCGATAGTATGATGGCGGCAATTCGAAAATGCGATGGCGACAGTGCGACAATACGATGGCGACAATGCGATAGAACGATGGCGACATTGCGATGATACCACGGCGACTGTACGATATGACTATCGCATTGTCGCCCCCGTACTATCGCACTGCCGCCATTGTATTGTCGCACTGTCGCATTGTCGTCATCGTACTAGCGCGTTTTCGCAATCGTACGAACGCATTGTCGCCATCGTATTGTCGCACTGTCGTCATCGTACTTTCGCGTTTTCGCATTCTCGCCCTCTGGATTTTAATGAGTAACCACGGTGGCCCTAACGGTATTTTGTACAGTAAAGTGCGTAAAATCTGGTTTGGAATAACAATTTATATGCCGAAAACAGATGTTGAAAACCCGACTTTGTTTTATAAGTAGTAGTCTAAATATACAATGAGTTTTCCGAGCATTAAATAAACATATTAAAATAAAATTCATGTTCGTATCAGTTGAAGTTCTTGTTAATAGTAGAAGCAAAGAACACAATAAAACGCTGATTGGGCTTACTAATTTGAGGCAAGAAAAAACACATCGCGCTATTATATATAACATATAACGCGCATCCGCAAAGTTCGAGCGCCCGTCTCGGTGCCGTCGTTTCCGGTGAAAGTTTCGCACAGGAGCTACCGAGTTTGGATATGAGACCACGAATCATGGCTTGACTTTATATATCAGTCAGCGTAGTACCTGACCAGACTGCGCGGTTGGACAAGCTAGGATGGACCAACTTTTGCCGCATATGACATAAGACCCATTTTCGCATGACGCGGGTCATCTGACCTTTATAATGTGTATATAGCTTTGAATGGAATTTGCACATAGTTTTTGGCATGGACTTATTGTTATGTTAATGTGTTGCACGCTTTCAAAAGCAGAGGGCATATATAAGATCAATTATACTACGGAGTTCATTTTCTGTTGCAAAATGAAATGCAATAAAGATTGTTACTCAGCGGTGTGTACAGTATGACAGCGTTGTCTGTCTGCGATGCATTTATACTGGTTCTAAGCTGGCATACTCATCAATTGGACTCAACCATCTGCTCGAACAAGAAATGATAAGTTCTACTAGCATAAACCTTTAATTGTAACTCATTTTAAAAATATTCATGTTATTTATTTTATTCAATTTATTATTCAAAATTATAATTATTATTGTTGTTTTTCGCATTAAGAAACTTATTCGGCTTACGAAACTGAAAAATCCCATTGGAAAAAAATCCCATGGGAGAAAAAATCCCATGGGAAAAAAATCCGATGGGATTTAAAAATCCCATGGGATTTTTTGTGTTTTTTTAAACACGACTAAACGCATTAAAATATCGTAGTTGTTCATCATTTCATAAAATATGATGTTTCTGAAAGTTTCATGAATAAATCTCTCAAAATAAGAAAAAAATCCCATGGGATTTTTTTCTCCCATTTTAAAATGGGATTTTTTTATTACTATATATTTTTATATATAATTGGCATAAAACCAATATACAGTCCTTAAATAACGTTAAAATACTTGCAAACGCAAATAAAACACGTTTTTTAAAATGTTCAAAATCCCATGGGATTTTTCTCCCATTTGCAAATTATGGGAGAAAAAAAATCCCATGGGAGAAAAAATCCCATGGGAAAATCGAAAATCCCATGGGAAAATGCAAAAATCCCATGGGAACCCCAACTTTGCTTATAAATTTCATAGTGAAGAAAACGCGTTTTTTGAGTGAAAATAACCAATTATTAATCAACGATAAGACTTTTATCGCATACTATGTCTCAAAGTAGCAAATCTTTAAGAAAAAGGGTACTTAAGTTTGCGAAATTTCGGTTTCGCAAAGTTTTTCCGGTGGCCGTTATGTGTACAGTCATATATTCAAAACACTGTCCTAATGCTACTGTTTTGCGCTATTATTTGCTAGCATTCTTATATTTGAATACTTTAAGCCATAACAAGTCTGTATTTGTTTTGTCTGTATTTTTTTTCAAGGATTATGTCCGCGCTATACACGCATTCATCTGTTCATATCGTTGATTTTATTTTATTTTTTCTCTAAGCGTACATGTATGTATTCGTAGTTGTATATGTGCTAATATGTAAATTTGCATTTGCCTGATTGCCTTATGTTTGTATATATGTTTTTGTATGTGTTATTTTGTTGTTTTTCTACTTTTTGATGTATGTATGTATGTGTGTATGTATGCGTGTGTTGCTCTGATCTTTGTTGTTGCAAATGGTGCAATACTGATTCTAGGTACTTGCCATATATTTCTTTATTTATTTCTCCACAATATTCGAAAAGGTTAGGTTAGAATAGTGTTTAAAGACGTTTTTTTTTCCTTTTCTTTACACTCAGTAGTGCATTGTGTATCATCCTGTGTAGTATTGCTGAACCTAAAATATCTATCAACTTATTCATACTTTAAGAATGTATCTTTTTTTTCTTTATATTGTTATTATCTTACGTCAAATAATAGTCCTGTCCAGTGTGCAGCAAGCAGCTGTCTCAAAGTGCACTTTAGGTTTTCTTATCACACGGTCATTCGTTTTCTTATGTCTGTGCGTCGTCCTCCTACCAAAAAGGAAACGATATTACCGGTTACAGAATGACCGTGGGATTATTCAATTCATCTAAATACCTTTGTCGTTCAAGGTTTTGTTTCACGTGGAATGCAAAATCAGATTTTCTGCTGTGTATTTCTTTCCTCTTTCAATATCCGCATGCATTTTTTCTTATATATATCAGAGGGGATAATCACGTGATGATCTAAAGGCAATCAAGATGGCGACGTCAATGCCGAAACAGGTATTTTTCGCCGTTTTATACCCTTTATTACTTGTATTTAATTATTAAATGCCGCTCTGTTTCCAGCCATATCAACAAGAAAGTGATTAGCGTTTAGTTCGTAGTAAAATTCGCTCTAAATCTCGACATTACCAGGTAACAAATTTCTTAGCGGGAGCTGCTCGTCATGTTATTTATGATCTTTGCTGGGTTTCACTTGTGAAATAACTCTTCTGCATACGAACAGAGAAGTATTTGTATTTAAAATCCATAAACGACTATTCTTTGAATGTTTCTTACTGTGTTTGGTAAAGTGCAGATGTGTACAAATCATTTTTCAAGTAGTACGAACTTAAAAGGTTTTACGATCTAAAGGGGTCCCGCTTTTGAGATGATCACAAAGGGTTCCCGATTTCAGCCGAAAAACGTAATGTCTTTGAATGCTTTTTTAGGTTTAAATTTTTACGTGATAGAAGTATGTGGACAGGATACATATTAACTAGGACGAAATTTATCAGCTATAATCAACCTAAACCAAACAGAACTTTTGGATGCCGCTCCCTTTCATATAAAAATTACGCATGCCTTTCAGTGTTTAATACTTTTTACAGGAAAACGTGTGGCCGATCAAACAGCCTCCACAAGAATAAAAATTTGAGGGATGTAAGTATGAATAAGTTACATATCATTCTTGTCTGTATTTTATTAAGCACCATTAAAAATGTACGTGTTATTTTACACAAACATAATTTAGACTTAACATGTAGTATACTTTCATATAATTTTCATTTTTAGATGCAAAGACGTTACCCTACAAACATTTTACTAAATTAATCATCAAAACCGACACAAATTTCGAATTTATTATGCCTAAATTACTGATACTATAAATTGAGTTCTTCAGAAAGTCATTTCAGGACTTAACATAACAAATGTAATATTTATACGTACATGAGAAATGACCTTTTTCCCGGAATATTTTTAATTATTATCTTACCGACCAAAATGCCGCTTATTCGACTAAAAACTATTACTGGTATACTTTACGATAATTATAATTGAAAGCTCCCGGTTCGAATGGATTTTACACGGAGCAGCATTTTGACAGGCGTTTATACTGCAGTGGCTTCATTAGGAAGAGCATACATAAAATATGCATATATGAATGTCACCATGAGCGATAATTAATTTACTAATACATGCTTTTTGATCGGTAATATACGGAATCAGGATAATGCCATCTATAATCTCGCCCTTCTTTCATCAAGGGCGAGACACGACAGACGAAGCGATACACGACATTTTTCGCGACAGCCGCGGCGACGCACGATATTTTGCGCGACAGTCTCGACGACGCACGATATTTTGCGCGACAGTCGCGGCGACGCACGATATTTTGCGCGACAGTCGCGGCGACGCACGATATTTTGCGCGATACACGAAGCGACACGCAATATTAAACACGATATATCGCCTTTTAGGCTACCTACACAAGTGCGATATTTCGTGATACGTTCTCGCGCGTCACTTCGTGTATCGCGCAAAATATCGTGCGTCGCCGCGACTGTCGCGCAAAATGTCGTGTATCGCTTCGTGTGTCGTCTTGGTGAAAGAAGGGCGAGATTATAGATGGCGCTATCCGGATTCTGAAGTAATACATTAACAAGAAGCGATTTGTGGCTAGTTTATTCAAAGTTTAGCAATACATCGACATAATTTTTAATATCTTTGGCCTTATGTTACGTTTTCCCATGAAGTTTGGCACATCTTTGTTTTCAAACTAATTTTCAAAATCAGCGGCGTATAAGAGTACAAGTTGAAATTGTTTATCGACGGCAAATTTATAATATAAAAACAAATGGAACAAAAATTATTCACAAATTGTTTTTATCAAATTTAAATGATAATTATCACGTTGATGCTGGACCTGTAAAATTACTTATTGAAGAGAAACAGAAATACAATTCAATGTACGAGTGTATAGCGACAAAACGTATCTGTGTAACAATGAATGCAATCACCCTGTCCATTAACAAGATAAAGAAGTAGTTGTAAAACTTGTTGAAGATACACATTTTTATTATTACAGACGATGGCAAAGAAGAAGACTCATCTGACAAAGTATAGGGAGCGACGCCAATACAAAGCCAGGCGGGGAACATTATCCACTGCGAGGGTGATTGGAAAACGATTACGGCAAATTTCCCCGCTGAAGGCAACAAACACGCCGTCTAAGACGTTCGTATACCAACATGAACACTTAGCTATCAAATCGCCTTCCACAAAGAAATTTAAATCTGCAAGAACTTTGTTTTCGCCCACCAAGAAATCGCCTTCCACAAAGAAATTTAAATCCGCAAGAACTTTGTTTTCGCCCACCAAGAAAGCAATACCACACTGCCAACAGACGCTTAATATACCGACAGATTATGATGAAACGACAGATTATAATAAAACGAAGGCGATGCTGGAACTTACAGAAGCACAGCTTACATGTGTTACAGAAGACTGCATGTCAAATGAAGAGAATAATGACACTGAATCCAAACTACGCAGCCTTATTCCAACAGTGGCAAAAGAACTATCTCAAATGGAAGGTCATGAGAAAAATCTATTAAACTTTTTTGAACTTGTTGCTAATAAGCAATTTCCTCTTGACAATATTGCGTATCTACTATGGATTGACGTTGTTAAATGGTACTCAAACTCGTCGACCACTCAAATGAGATACGGTAAAACATCAAAAATGTTTTGGAAGATATGATGGAGAATCTTTGGAAAACGATTCCTGAACTACATGGGAGGTTTCAAACACCATGGTGAAACTGTATTAAAAATGGCTTCTAAGAGAAAGTTTGAACCAACGTTTTCAGAAATAAATTTTGCAGTTGCGGATGTTCATGTCTTGAAAGATTTTAAACCTTACGATCACAGTCAAGAGTCGACCCCTGGAATTTTTCGGGACACTATCAATCAGATGAGCAAGTTTCCAGAGAATAAATCAGCTTGCATTACCTTTGACGGTAAAAAAATTAAGCAAGGATTGACCGGGGACAGTGGTGATGTTAACCTGTTAGGCTTTGAAAAGGGTCAATCTTTGTTTGAGCGTAAAGAGTCGCTTGAAATTGAATTACAGACTATTATCAATTTGATTGACAAGGCTGAAGACTTTGACTTGACGTACAAACAAAGCGATACACCTGACGATTTTATGTGTAGCTCTGATGTTGACATCAAAGAAGATATATTAAAACAAGTAGCTAACCTAGCTGAAAGTATGTGCCAAGTTGAAAAAATTAAGGTCAAGAAATTATATGCAAAAGACAGGTTGATACAAAACAGCGGACCTGACTGGCGTAAAGGGAGATACATGTATGCCATTAGCGCTATAACAGCTTTTATTCACGATATTGATAGCTACATAAGCACTGCCAGAAGTATTTCAGACAAACTGTGTTGCGTTATCGCAGCAATGAACGGAGAAAAAATTATTGTAGGAAACAAAGTCAATCTTGAAAGAGAAGATAGATATGTGTCTATTGTACAAGTACAAGACACGAGTAAATGACGAGTCAAACCCACGTCTTATTGCTCAAAGATCACAGGAATGGCATGCGGTACGAAAAGAAGCTAAAGTAACTGGCAGCACGCTATACGGTGCAATAGGGTGTGATGGACTCGCAAAACAGAAAGAGCATTTTGAAAAAATAATTTGTGGAATACCAGAAAAGGAACACTCATTAGAAGTGAAAGCTGCATAGAAATGGGGTATAGACAACGAAATAAACGCAGTTAGCACAATTGTTGGGAAAATATTGCCTGTATTTGAGGCAGGTCTGAAGTTTTTCGAAGAGGGGTGTGTTAGAGTGAATGGTGATAAAGGAAATGTGTTCATGGTGGTATCACTTGATGGTTCTCTTCGAAGGGATGACACATTTGAATCCACAGAAGTGGCTATCGAAATAAAATGTCCAACGCGACATGTTCATACTGAACTACCGTCACGATACTATCTTCAGTGTCAGACAGAATTGAAAGCTCTTGATGTGCGGCGGATGTTATACGTGAGTTGGACTGAAACCGACACAACTGTCTTCCAAATGGAGCTTAACGACGACCTCTTAAATAAGGCACTTAAAGTCGCGGAAGACGTGTATGGGAGTGACAATCCCAAAAAACCAACGAGGCTTGGCGACGCAAAGCAATTGAAAACTGAATTAAAAAAGAAATCAAACGAAGTCAAAATATTAGGCCGCGTATCATCATGCCAACAAATGAGTTTGGGGGAAAACGAATACTGCGAAGCCCGATTTACAAGTGTGGACCTCATATCATTGCTTAGAGAATTTTATCAGTGTACGAATGAGAAGTACGAGCTATTGCGAGAAAAAGCGTCGGAAGCGGTCGTTTTTTTGCTTGCGGACCTAGATAGAGGATGGCAGAAGAATGCGGTACGTTGCAGCCCAATAGCGTGGTTCCTGAAGGGATACAGTCTGGACTGTGAAACCATGCGATTTATTGCGGAGGAAGTTCATACAAGATGCACCCAGACTGGTATCAATGTACCATGTCAATCATTTGATGGTCAGTGGCATCCCTTGGATGTGAGGTCATTAGATGGTCAACCTTTAACAGCGTTTCAGCTACAAAAAGATCTCTGGAAAAGAGTTGAAAAGATGAGCAAAAGTGCACTTTTAGTGGAATTGAAGACCATGAACAAGAATGTCATAGTAATGCACATAACGGACCAAAATAACCGCTCCATGCAGATTGTCGCAACAAACGGGGGTATAGCATTACCGCGTTTCAGAAAACTGATTCAGAAAAAAAAAGATACAAAAAACGATGTTCCGAGTAAAGAGACGAATCATGGACTTGATAAATTGGTGTGTGAAATTTTCGCAAGCAATGTCAATGACAAAACCTTACTGGATGAACTTGAAGATATAGACTGTAATGATGAATCTTGTGATGAAACAGTTATTGACTTTGAACTATTATCAACAGAACAGAATGAACAAGTTGAAAACTATATGGCATCAAATTTAAACATCCCCGTGAACAAAATATTAAGTTCATCGGACATGGGATTTTTAATTCCTCTTTGAAAACTACAAAGGACGTGAACAAGAAAGGGAAGTGGGAAAACGTGTCAGAGGAACATTTATTACAATACTTTGGAAGTGTTGACAGCATGAAACAATTCTTAGACATTGAGCTTAGAGTGATCGTTCGATATTTAAGAAAGTCAAAGGGAATGCTTGGAGTAAAGGAATCCGAAAAGAAGGACACGAAAATTGCAGGCATTGCTGCATTTCTTGGTCTGCCTGTCGAACAACTCCATAAAAGCCAGCAGGCGAAAAAAGTTCAAGTCGTCACTTTAAGAGAGTTGGCTGCAAAAACGATATCGAAGTATACCAAGGAAGAACTTAACGTGTTTTTTGCTGAATACAAGTGACCATGTGAGTACAATGTCTGGAAAGAAGAATTGGACAACATTACTGTTAATGGATCAAAAATTGATTGGTTTTACAAACCAGAACACAGCCTGGTTCGAAATCAACATATAGATAGCACTCACCTTCTTACAATAATGAGGCGAAAATCATGCAAAGGTGGGTTAGATATGCTTACAAATGAAAGTTGGTTAAAAGTCGCTAAACAGAAGAAAACGAACTTATCGCAAATAATGGTTGAAGAAATTACAGATCCAATGTCGGCTGCTATGGCAACTACCCATTTCTGTGAGGATGTTGAAGTTCAAATGATACGGAATGGAGATTTGCTTGCTGCCGCTCTTTGCCGAGATGTACGAAACTGGTGGAAATCCGAAGACCAGGGCGGGATAAGTTCCGTAAATCGAATCAAAATGCGGGAGCCTCTGAGAGACAGACTGCTGTCGCATATTAATCTTAATAGGTTAACTATAATTTGATGTTGTTTCTTTTCATAGTAATCGATTGGATATGACTAATTCTTATTATAAGCACTGATGAAAATGATGATTATGAAAATGATGATAATTGTGATGATAATGATATTGGTGATGACTATCGAACATGATGATGAATATGGTAATTAATGATTTTTTTTAACTTTGACCTTGAAGAATGATCTTGACCTTTAACCATTCAAAATGTGCAGCTCTATGAGATACACATGCATGCCAAATATCAAGTTGCTATCTTCAATATTGCAAAAGTTATGGCAAATGTTAAAGTTTTCGGACGCCCGGACGACGCGGACGAGCTGGCTATGACAATACCTCGGGTTTTCTTCGAAAACAGCCGAGCTAATTATCATGCTTATAGTTATAATGATAATTATTATAATGATGGCGATGATGTGATGAAACCGATACATATACATTATACGTTATTTCAGATTCCCACCTGCGGGCCAATACGTCGGCGGGTGGCCACAACAGCTGTGGAAAGCCACTCTAGCTAATATAGATGCCAAGGCGTACCTGTATGGTCTCGTGCATGGTGGGACTTACAATGTTCGCGCGTTCAGCTCTTTGATCGGGGAGACGTTCTTTTCGGAACTAACCCTGAATGACAAAAGAGGTCACGGAACAGTATCATCAAAAGAATTCGGTAGATCTATCGAACAGCTGCAAGTGCGACTTGATCCCGAAAGGTACTTCAACGCCAATTTGACTCGACTAATATGAACATCGATAACGATAAGTTACGAGTTAACGTATGTCTGAATTTGTTTAGTATCCGACTGATAATAAGACTGTTGAATGCGGCAAAACAAACCAATAAACACATAATTAAATAACCCTTTTTTTAAAAACAAGATTATATTTTATGAACTGGTATTTTATATGTGTGATTTATTTGAAAGTATATGTATGATTATGTAAAAACATATCGACATATATTTGCAGGACGTTTTGCTTCTGCACGTCCAAGAAAAAGGTTTACGATACAGTGGACGAGGCATTCGATGAGCAAGAGCTCGGCTGCAGTCTGATGAATGGCTCCTCTAGACCGGCAACCGATCTTCCAAATGCAATTTCGACAATGTAATTAAAACGTATTGCTTGTGGTATATAACAGACATAGTATATTAACATTGGTAGCGTATCTTTTATTCTGTACTAAACGGTCATATGACGGCAGTCAGTTAAAATATTCACAATTTTTCTGGTCAAGCGTGTTTACCAGTGCTAAGCGCATATTCTCATTACATAACGTATAACTACTGAACATGCATGAGAGATGATTTACCGTAAAACGGATTGATCTCGGGATGTATTGCCGAGCTGGATCAAACCCGCATCCTTGACCTTTTGTCCAGCAGTCAATCAACTGAGCTAACCGGCCCGGACAATGCGAATTGTATAAAAAGGATTTATATATACATTTTAATATATTTTGTTAAAGTAATGATTCTTCAGCCTACCAATACCGGTACATTAACATTGTTTATCTAAGCTTTTTGAAATATTCTTACATGAGTAGACAATAATGTAAGTGTTGCATATGTCATTCATTTTATTTACCTCATAATTAATCCCTATTTTAACTTATAATGAATTAATCCCTATTTTAACTTATAATGACAGTGACCACGCGTTCAATTTGCCTGGAAGGAAGCGATTGCCCGGGCGTAAAAGAATTGACCATGTCGCCACAGAAAGAAACGCTGTTCAGAAAGGGGCGCTTGGGGTGCGTTGGGAGAAGGCCCGAACTAACTACAGCAAAATGCTACCAACCAAAAGAATGGGCATCGAGTAAAAATGGCTGTGCCAATATTTAGACTTTCCGGTGGAAAACCTTAAAAAAAGTGTCCATTATTTTTGCACCGCCCTACATGTACAATGTTTCATTACACTATTCCATGTCCAATTGTCACTGCAATTTTATGTATATGTTAGGCTGATCATATTAACAAAAATAGTATTAGCCCCACATTGTAAAATGTGTTTACCAACTTTCATATCCAAATCTGTTTTATTGTTAACACTAGTTAAGTACTTTATTATTTGGTATTTACCATCTGTGTTTAATTGAGGAGGTCAATTTAGAATGTCTCTGTATAAACTACGAACGATTGTACTTTCTGATAATAACTGTAGTATGTCTGCTTAAAGTGTTAAATAATTATGAATTTGATAGGTTTGTTTAGAACTGTCAAACACATCTTCAATGTTGTTCTTCTATCCGCCAAAAAAATGAAACGTCCATAATACCTTCTCCCTTTGGTAAATGATGTGCTTGTTTTAACTTATAACTTCGTGGGTATACTTTACCTGATATTAACAAAACTTATTCATATGTGATATTTTTATTTCAAAGAGGACAGGAATAACATCGAACCATTTACTTCAAATTTGTGTACGTGTTAAGTGTTAAAGCAGTGTAAATTAGCATTCACCTTATCTTTATTAATTTTATTAATTGTGTCCTTTGCTAAATTATAAATATGTATAAGTATATTCAATAATGCATATTGTTATCAGCCTGTGTTAGTTATATATCAGGAAAAAAGTCAGTATGTTTATTATTTCAATTCGTTTTTTTAATTACAACATATTATCATATATTTCAAATAACATGATATAAAACGGGTAGTATTTCAGAAACATGTAACATAATATAATTCTCAATAACAAACTGACAAGAAGTTTTTTAAACATCCGACATATTATTGTAAATGTTTTTGTAATACGACCCCAAACAATATTTGAGTATTATTGGTTGTCAATTGCACAATATAACAGTAAATCACAGTTTCAAATCACATAAATCAATATATAAATGAGATTAACTTTAAATCACAGCTTTAAATCACATAAATCAATATATACGAGATCAACTATAAATCACGGTTTTCAATAACATTAAACAATATATATGATATCGATTAATGTATAGGCAGTTTACATTAATTTACATAAAATGAAGAAACATAGCTTGTACTGTCTAGACACTTTATATGTTTAGTGTTTTGTTGATTTTTTATGCCTGTAAAGGTTTGTGGCGTGTCGGTATTCTTTACCGCAATGGCAGGCATGCGCTGCACGACCCTCGTGCTGACTAGCAGTGTGATCCTGGAGACCCTGCTTTGACGTGTAATTCGCTGCACACGTGTCGCAAGTAAAGTTTTCGGAATTTGCGTTGTGCACAACAGCCATGTGTTTTGTTACCTGTTGTCGGGTCGCAAAGAGTTTCCCACACTGGAAACATGCCTCGCGAGCCGCCTCTCCGTGAATATGATTTCTGTAAAAACAATAATATAGAGCGTTAGATGTGACGTGTTAGATATAGTCAGATTTTCAACAAGTCGCTTATTTAGCTTGTGCGCCAGCTATTTACATTTGTTACAACTGTTTGCTTGGAAATGACTAGTCGCCAAATGCGCGATCGCTCCGCCCACTAAGTTGTGTTTTCATAAAACGCTTATTCCATTACTCCAACAGTCTTTGTTTGTCGGACCATGTGGTCGCAATAAACGAAATCTGATTGATTATTATATGAATTTGATTGACAGCTGGTGAGTGGTCAATACCACTCACTGTACTCAAATGTGGCGTGTTCTGAGAAAACTGGGCAAAATGCTTGTGCGTAAAGTGTCATCCCAGATAAGCCTGTGCAGTCCGCACAGGCTAATCCGGGACGACACTTTCCGCCTAAACTGAATTTTCGCAAAGAAGAGACATCATTTAAACCGAAAATTCCATAAAAGCGGAAATTGTCGTCCCTGATAAGCCTGTGCGGACTGCACAGGCTAATCTGGGATGACAATTTACGCACAAGCATTTTGCCCAGTTTTCTCAGAACACGCCACAAATAATAATCGATTATGAAATATGAATGTAAAACCCACAAGTTTATAGACATTTAACAACGAAAAAAAATATCGATATTCATCGTACAATATATTCCCAAGAGGTACACGTAATACTATTTATAGAGTTGGTAGCAACTTGTCTTATGTATAAAAACACACCAACACATCGAGAGCTATTTCACAAGATGGTTTTAAATACCTGTGCATTTTTAGTTTATCCTCGTCAAAAAACATCTTCCCGCAACATCGGTATGGGGCTTGTCCTTTGTGCTGTCTCATATGGCGGCTGTGGCCACTCCTGGACTGAAACTGTCGGCCACACTCAGTACAAAGACGCGTCGATTCCATATTCACCTGAAAATTTCGGTTTGATATTTGAAAACACATTTTGTTCATTATTCATTTACGCGTTTGCATGCTAATATTACATGAAAAGTTGTAGCAACACATAGCAAAAGGAATCAACAACTATGGGTGACATTTCAATGTTGCCATACTTTACGTCTTATACGTATGCCTAAATACCCACACATTTACACAAATACACACTCGCATATAAAGCTGCAACCTGTGTGATTACCGTGACGTACATGAGCTCATCAAAGATAAGTATCAAATGAGGATTCCTGTTTTCCTATTAACGGGAACCCTTTGTGATCATCTCAAAAGCGGGACCCATTTAGATCATACACAATTTTGGTTCATAAAACTGTTTAAGACAAGTTTTAGATGTCTTCTTTATACAAGACCGCTGTATAAACATCAAACGAATACTCGGTTACAGATTTTAAATATAAATATGTCTCTTTTTGTATGCGGGAGAGTTATTCAATAAGTGAAACCCAGCAAAGATCACAAATTACATGGCGAACAGCTCCCGCTAAGAAATTTGTTACCTGGTAAACTCGAGATTTAGAGCGAATTTTACTACGAAATAAACGCTAATCACTTTCTTGCTGATATGGCTGGAAACAGAGCGGCATTTAATAATTAAATACAAGTAATAAAGGGTATAAAACGGCGAAAAATACCTGTTTCGGCATTGACGTCGCCATCTTGATTGCCTTTAGATCATCACGTGATTACCTCCTCTGTATATACTCCGAGCGAATATATACGCCTTAAACATGTTTTTTTCTTACATAATACAGTTACTGCTCTTATTGTCTGGCGATATTGAGCTTAATCCGGGGCCAGATAGCAGCTGCTCTCTCAGCGTTCTGCATCTTAATGTGCGTTCAATTAGAAACAAACTTGACTATATTAAAAACTTGTGTGATTTCGAAATTCTATGTTTTACCGAAACTCATCTTACCGATATCGTATCTGATAATGACCTAACAATTGAAGGCTTTAATATAGCGTTCCACCGGAAGAACTATACAGCGCATTCAAGCGGTTTACTTATATACGTGAATCAGTCTATATTATCGCGCCGCATGGTTGAGTCAGAATGCCACGCCTTGCACTCGATCTGGATAGAAATTCAAGCCCTAAATTTCACTGCATTGTTGTGCTGTTTATATCGACCCCAAGCGCTAATGTATCGTTTTGGGATGATTTTGAAGTAAGTATCGATAAAGCTCTAGACGTGTATTCAAACTTAATTATGGTCGGAGACATTCACGAGAGCCAACTTAAAGACTTCACGCGATTAAAACAAGCACTGGTACTATTTAATTTACGTAATACGATTACAAATGCAACCAGAGTCACGGCTAACACTTCTACCTTACTTGATCCTATAGAATCCAATACTCTTAACGTGCTCGATAGCGAGATTAATCCCGTCTGTTCTTCCATCAGTGATCACCATGCAACGGCCGAACATATTAAAGTTAAGTCAGTTATCAGCAAACCGACCATGAGACATGGCTTTATAAATGTGCAGACTTCAATCGTTTAAACGCTTTAATTCATAGCGAAAACTGGAACTTCATTACCGGTAACCATACGAACATAGACGAAGCAACTTTATTTTTTCGAATAATTTACTTGAATTAATGAAATTGAGTATCCCATTTAAACATGTCACAGTGCGTCCTAACGATAAACCCTGGTATGATTCCATGATACGTTCTTTTACGCGGAAACGCGATCGCCCCAAATCCCAAGCGATAAAACATCCGTCTGCAAACAATTGGGCTAAATTCAAGCATGTTCGCAATAAATAGAGTCAACAATATGATGAAACATGCTAAAGAACAATTTTTCTCAAATATTGAATCTACTTTAAACGACTTACAGGCGTCTAACTCTAAGCGATACTGGAAGCTCTTAAAACAACTCATTCGCTCACATTCTCATTCTGATATAATACCGCCCTTAAAAACCATTGATCCTGATGGAAATGTAAATATTTATATGTCTGACGAAGAAAAGGCAAATTGTCTAAATAATTATTTCGTTTCAATATCAACGCTAGACACGTCTTCCGGAGTTGTAACTGACTCTAGTGTTTTTCCGTTTAATTGCTTAGACGAAGTTTCAATTAATGAACCTGAAATAAAAGATATAATTAAGATTGTATTTACTAATAAAGCGGTTGGTGAAGATTTAATCAGTCATTAAGCTCTTAAGCGTACGTGTTCCTCAATAGCAAAACAACTTTGCTTGCTCTTTAACAAATCACTACAAGAATGCTCATTTCCTGCACTGTGGAAGAAAGAAATGGTCATGCCCTTATTTAAGAAAGGAGATGCAAATACACCCTCGAATTAGCGTCCCATCTCACGTTTTAGCTGCCTTGGTAAATTAATGGAAAGAGTTGTTCACAAGCATTTGTATAACCACTTTTTTTCGCATAACCTTATATATTGTAAGCTGTCGGGATTTCTTAGAGGTCACTCTACTGTGTTCCAGCTTATTGATATTTTCGATCAAATAGCTCGTTCTCTTGACGATAAAACAGTTACTTGTATGTTTTTTTGTGATATTTCCAAGGCATTCGACCGCGTATGGCATCAAGGCCTATTATTCAAACTTAAAGAAAATGGGATCAGTGGTAATTTGTTAAAACGGATTGAGAGTTATTTATCTAACCAAACTCAAAAAGTATTTGTCAGATCCTCTATGTCCAATGTGTTGCAAGTAAAAGCTGGCGTTCCTCAAGGCTCAGTCCTTGGTCCGTTATTTTTTCTAATTTACGTTAATGACATTGTAAATAATCTTCTTAGCATCACCCGTTTGTTCGCAGATGATACGTACGGATACGTTTATGGTACACCCCAATAATGTGGTCATGCCGGAATAATTTATATCGACTTACTGTGAAATATTATGGTATGTCGACATAGTTTTGTAGCTTTTCTACGGAAACGTATATGGTACACCCCAATAATGTGGTCATGCCGGAATAATTTATACCGACTTACTGTGAAATAACATGGTATGTCGACATAGTTTTGTAGCTTTTCCTTCCTTAATTTTACTCGTCATAACGACATTAAGTTGAAGTCTCGACGCAAATGTTTCCAGCTTTTCCCGAAAATATATTTGGTCGACATGATCTAAGTCGACAAATCTACATAATTTTTGACGTCATGCTCTTGTGAAAATGACTTGCCATCATAGTTTTAGTCGACACGATGAGTTAATTTTTAAGCCATGACACCTTTTTCATATCATGTCGTCATAGAATTTTGACATCATCACATTATTGCAACATTGGTTCATGACTTCCGGCGTCGAGCAGATGTTTAGTTTCTGGTATATTCTTTTGAAACACGCAAGGCCTCAGACAGTCCATTTTTACATCAGGAATGCTTGGTATAAAGGTAAAAATAACATTTGCAAACAATAAATATTAATGTGTTCGTTGGATTTTATGGGCATTTAGAGAGCTTAAATCTCGATTGATTCGTTTAGATAGTTCTCTTTAACTAATACATGCAAAACGTGTGTTTAACGACTCACACCTTTTTTTTATATTGCAGATTTGTGTCTTAGTGGCACTGAGGTTTTTCATTTCGGCTTCCTTGCGAATTCGAAACGATTGATCGTATTCAAGAGAGATACTTTGTAAAGAAACCGCAGTTGGGAGTAAAGATGACTTTATACCAGTCCTAGAAATGCAGCGGGAGCAACTGCCAGTTCCTGAATCGATTGAAATTGCGACTTCTTTGTTCTTGGCCTTCACTGAAATATTGGATGGTTTCTAATTACATATGCACAAATATATGCTTAAAAATTGGTAATATTTTGCAAATTTACTTGTTAAGTAAGTTTAGTTCAAGTAAGTTTCGTTTCGAGTTTTATTTACAATGTTTCGATAAGCAACAAAAATTGATATTCTTGTTATTGGAATTGATCTTGAAGTAGTTAAACGTTGTTATTTTGTTTGCTAAAATAAATTCACTCATATTGTTGTACACATTTACAGACATTGCAAACTTGGCAAAAACAGATTCAAAATGTTCTTCATTTCATTGTTAGATTGCAAAAGAATGAATGAAACGTTACTAATTGTTTGAAAACATGGCGGTCATTTAGTTATGAAATCCTCGTAAATTGTGGAATGTTCCTTTAAAAATATGGTTCTGTTAAAAGATTTATTAACATTTTATTTCAAACTTCAATATGTTTAACAAAACGACTATTGTTAATCTTATATTTAATATTAACACTGTCGCAAATATATGATATGTTTATTTTGTATTTTCTTACTTGATTTTCTGTTCCTGAAACTCCAGTGTTTATAGTACATGTTTGAAATAAATGTTCATTCTGCAATTCGATCTTATTTTTTTTTGAATGGTCAAATGATTCGTTTATGAGGAAATGGAAAATTATTAACATGTGACACATAATTGGGCTATTTGTAGATCAATTTCAGGACTAGTTAATGTGATCGGTCTATCTTCGTCGTTCGTCAAAATTTTCACTAAAGCGAAATCACCTACTCAGCTGTGTCAATGGCTTCAACCCGGCAAAGTTGGGGCATTGTGTTCGTAAACACAATGCCCCCTACTTTGCCGGGTTTTACCTTTAACCTTGAAGGATGACCTTGACATTTCACCACTCAAAATGTGCATCTCCATGAGATACGCATGCATGCCAAATATCGAGTTGCTATCTTTAATATGGCAAAACTCGACCCTTTACCTTGAAGGATGACCTTGACCTGTCACCACTCAAAATGTACAGCTCCATGAGATACACATGCATGCCAAATATCTTCAATATTGCAAAAGTTATGGGCAGTTTTAAAGTTTTCGGACGGACGGAAGAACGGACGGACGGACTGACAGACGAACAGACAGACTGACAGTTCAAAAACTATATGCCACCCTTCAGGGGCATAAAAAGTTAAAGTTTTCTGACGGACTGACAGACGCCATATATTTGACATTTGACCTTGAAGGATGATCTTGACCTTCACCTTTCACTACTCAAAATGTGCAGCTTCATGAGATACACATGCATGCAAAATATCAAGTTGCTATCTTCAATATTGAAATAGTTATGGCCAATGTTAAAGTTTTCGGACGGACGGACAGACGCCATATATTTGGCATTTGACCTTGAAGGATGACCTTGACCTTCACCGTTTGCCTCTCAAAATGTTCAGCTCCTTAAGATACACATGCATGCCAAATATCATGTTGCTATCTTGAATATTGAAAAAGTTATGGCGAATGTTTAAGTTTTTGGACGGACAGACGCCATATACTTGACATTTGACCTTGAAGGATGACATTGACCTTTACTTTTCACCACTAAAATGTTCAGCTCCATGAGATGCAAATGTATGACACATATCAAGTTTCTATATTCAATATTGAAAAAGTAATGGCCATTTAAGTTTTCGGACGGACGGACGCACAGACTGACTGACCGACAGTTTAACTGCTATATGCCACCCTACCGGGGGCATACAAATTTGAATATTTGTTTACGAGCCGGTAGTTTTATATGAGTTGTGTCTACTTGTGATACACAGTATATATATATACAGTATATATATACAGTATATATATATATATATATATATCTCGAGCATCGACCGTGGGACTACTTGGATTAATTATGCCACGTGCAACATGTACACAGTCGAAAAGGAGGTGCTTACTAAATTCATGCAAGAATAAATCCCAAGTTATATTGTCTCTTTGCCAAACCATTGAAAACATATGCACATGCAGACTGATAATTGTAATTACATGTATAAGGATTGAAGCGCTCGTTTCTTCGCGTCATCGATGTAAGTAGGTTAGTTTTGGTATTAAATTCAGCTTAATGCAAATTAGTTCCTCACAAAAAAATGCACTTTTTCAACTAGAGACAACTAAACATCTTACATTTAAAAGACCGGAAAGCGCGTTCAAGATTACACTTTAATAGCTGCAGTGATGCATCAAGCAGGTACTATAATGGTGAGCATTAAAATACGATTCAATTTCAGATTGAACAAAAGTTGAGCTTCAATACTTCGCATAGATGCTGATTATTTTAATTATAAATCTCTAATTCTAAATATCAAATTTAATAGATGTTTTATAAAACAACATAACAGCTTATAAGTTTCAGTCTGTTCTTCAGTATTTATTCAGAAAAAGTAAGACAAATGAACTAAAGTTAAGGACATGTCCTTAAACAACAAAAACAAGTAACACAAACAAGAGGCCCTGGATCGCTCACCTGAGGAAATGATATGAAAAGAAAGACGAGTTAAACTCGTGTGCAAAGAATTTAGAAAATTCATATGACAAAGGCTGACTTCAAGTCAAGGTTAAGGTCTTCCAAAGTATTTAATATAAGCATATAAAGAAAATTATCCGATCCCTGGTAGACATGGTTTACCCGACCCCCTGGTAGACATGGTTTACCCGACCCCCTGGTAGACATGGTTTACCCGACCCCCTGGTAGACATGGTTTACCCGACCCCCTGGTAGGCATGGTTTACCCGACCTCCTGGTAGACATGGTTTACCCGACCCTTTGTTAGACATGGTTTACCCGACCCCCTGGTAGACATGGTTTACCAGACCCCCTGGTAGACATGGCCCGACCCCCTGGTAGACATGGCCCGACCCCAAGTAGACATGGTTTACCCGACCCCCTGGTGAAAATGGCCCGACCCCCTGGTAGACATGGTTCCCAACCCCCCGGTACACATGGTTTACCC
>NC_068364.1:76439003-76454003 GCF_020536995.1 Dreissena polymorpha
GCAGGTGTTTGACAGAAAATTATCTGTGTTCATAACTTATCTTGTGTGACATCTTAAAGTATATACCTATAGGCAGTCACGTTTTAATTTTGCACCGTGATAACCGTGGTACGTTTTAATGTAAACTTAATGACTTTCTCTTATCACTTTGGAAATATTTAAATTAGATTCTAAATGTTATTTAAACCATTATTTTTCTCTATAATTTAACATATATACATTATATTCTTTATAACTTAACATGCTATAAATAATCTCCACAATTCCAAAATCCTATTTATGAAATTATGGTTGTTGTGATAAAAGATTTATTAAAAATTTTCTACGATTATTAATTTATAAATACCAAGTATGTTACAAGCATGAAGACACTAAGATCAGTTCCAATGTATCATTCCTTTACTAAGGACAGTTGCAAGAGTTACAGAATGTGTATAAACTTAGATGAGCTATGACAGATTTCCACGACGAGAGTCAGCTTCTAAAGTAAGAATATTTGAGCCTTGTTTTGAGAAAATTGGGCAAAATGCATGTGCGAGGACACTTTCCGCTTTTATGGTATTTTTAGTTTCAAGGAAGTCCCTCCTTACCGAAAATCAAGTTTAGGCGGAAAGTGTTGTCACTGATTAGCCTGTGCGGACTGCACATGCTTATCTGTGATGACACTTTACGCAAATGCATTAAGCCCAGTTTCTCATAACAAGGCTTATATTAAGATGAGAATTTGTACAATCCCCTAAAAGTGCCAGGTTCTTAAGCGTTAATATAAACTCTGCGGTTCTATTGATTTGTAAAGTTAATTTAAAGTGTGTTTCTAATAATAACATATTTCTGTTTCACGTACATTGCTCTTTTTCGTTGCGTGTTTTAATCGTTAAACATGCGATAATACTATTCTGCAGAAGTCTGCAATAAACAAGGGCATTTGTTCTTTTGATTGTTCTTGTTTTGTTTTTCATTTGTAAGATTTTTTTACCGTTTTCAACAGTATTTCATTCATATTTAGGATAACATTTACACAACTGACACGTGTCCTGGTCCAAAATGTTCACCTGTAATGTGTACACATACGTATTTCAGTGGCTATCCTAATTGTATCAGATTAACCCATTTATGCCTAGTGGACTCTCCCATCCTACTAAATTGGATCGATTTATTCCCAAAACTAGGGATGTCTGGTATATTTATTTCTATATTTAGAATATTTCTTACAGAAATTCATTTTAGCAAACAGCGCAGAACCTGATGAGACGCCGCATCATGCGGCGTCTCATCTTGGTCTACGCTGTTTGCAAAGGCCTTTTTCTAGACGCTAGGCACAAATGGGTTAAGGTAAGATTAAATTTAAAATTGGCCGTCTAAGAGATTGCCTGATAAATGATGACATATTTTATAATGTCGGGCGGAGAGCGAACCCGAATCTGCTTAGAACTGCACGAAAGTAAAGACCTTTTTGCCACAGATTTTCACAGTATCACGGCCGTGCTTAAATTTTTATCCCTGACAATAACACGTTACTATATTATATAGTGACCAGTTTGAAGGGGTTGTTATCGGTTTGCAAAGGTTGATAATTTACGCGTATCAAATAATCTTTTATTCGCGCCTGATTTTTGTTATGTATCACTTCTGGTAAATCTAGGTACAACTTTATTTTTCAGAACATGTTTCTTGTTTATTATTGAACAAATCATAACTTTTTTGAATGACAAGAATTTAAACATTTTTAAGACTGAAACGGTGTGTTTCCTATAGTCATATAGATAATTTATAACTTGCGATTCTCTCACGTCAATTACATATTTGAATAGGATGCTTGGGGTTTGTGAATAAAATGTATCAAAAAAAATAATTGCACATCTGTTTGGACATTAAAACGAGAACCTTTTTGACGATGCTGGAACAGCATCGTCTTAGGTATGATAACCATCAAACAATTCTTCACAATGGCGACCTATGTAAAAGACCGAGTCAGTCCGATTGAGATAACTCGATTTTTCAGTTACTTCCCTTGGCATTCGCCACTGCGTAGGAGATTGCTCGTTGATTTTCATTGATAACATTCTCCTAGCAGAGTTGTCGTTCGTGTTTCAACATTCAACAATGGCCGCCCCCGTGAGAGTCTCGATTCAAAACTTTCTTACTGCATAAACTGGCTTGTTTCGCTATTTAGAAGCTGTCATTTATGATATATGAATTATTTATTCACTAAATCTCCGCTAATGACAACAATGGATGGAATTCGAAGGATATATTCGATGTGAATGGATCACTTTCTACAACAATGGCTTCGCCCATGAGAGACTTGATAACACTCGTGTCAAAACTTTCTTACAGCTTAAATCGGCTTGTTTCGCTATTTAGTAATGCAACAATAAATGGAATTCGAAGGATATATTCAATCTGAAATGAAACACTTTCTGGATCTCGACATATTGACAAGGCAAAACTGGCATACTGATGATACTGGTATTTTTAGTTATCAATTTAAGTCACATTTTGCTTTATAAATTTTGTTCCAGCATTTTGCGACTTATTGAATGGCTATGATACCCGATATCAACAGCTCATATGGGATTTGCATATCACCAAGCTGTCCTGAAATACAACATTGATTACAAACTCTTTACTCAAGTTACTGGTTTGTATGAATTCTTTCTTCTTTCTATTTAAGAAGTTGATATCATAGTCCAAATAATTAGACGTAATTTACCGTTTAGTCCATGTATATCGACCTCATATTTATAGGAGTAGATATTATGTTAAAGGGGCCTTTTCACAGATTTTAACACGTTTTGAAGTTAGTCATTAAATGCTTTATATTGATAAATGTAAACATTGGATCTTAAAAGCCCCAGTTAAAAATCCAGAAAAAAAATCTTTTAAAAAAGTAGTCCGCCGCAGGGCTTGAACCAGTGACCCCCTTAGTCCTGGAGTAAAAACGCATTAGTCTGCATGACTTTTCTGCCAATAATAAATGGTTGACGTTTTTTATACCTAATATAAGCAATCTTCGTAGTTTCACACAATTAAACAACAAAAACATAACTCTCCAAATTATTCAATCGTTTCGCGTTGCAACGCTTTATAATTTTTAAATCGTTAAAAGATGCATATAATGGCTATATTATGGTAAATGTTCAGTAATACTGTTTCCTAAAAATAACATAACTTAAGATAGCGCACCTCTAATGATTTCCCGCGATTTATTTTACGATCATTGCCGATCTTCAATGATCGCTTATTTCCGAGAGATGCATTTTATTTTTTCAAACTTCGAATTTTGATATATGTTTAACTTATTCATTTGGAATACATTATTTTAACTATAAATATTGACTTTGATCCAATTATCATCTGAAAAATACGATTTCGCGATTTCTTCAAAGATCGAGCGAGCCTTTTTACCTGTTTACTTATGGATATCTAATTTAAAGTTGCTCTAATGTGTAGTTGTCGTGGCCGAATGGTTAAGGCGATGGACCAGAAATATTTTGGGATCTTCCCGCGCAGGTTCGATTCCTGCCGACATCGCATACTTTTTGCGACACGTTTTATTTCTTTTCTAACGTAATTTGATTTAATATAGCACATAAGCTATGTTTATTGTTAAATATATTGAAAATTGTATGCACATCCTTCAATTTTAAAATTAAAACAACGTTATGGCTAAATTGATTAATTTACTGCTGAAAATACGAATGATGCATGTTGCATTTTTATTTTTATTTCAAAAAGTAAACGGTAAATCTGTCTATTTTTTTGGTATTTTTGCTGTTTATAGTGTTTCTATAAAAACTAAGTTTAAAATATAACTTAAATGATACTATTTTGAATTTTATGACACTTTGTTTTTAACCGACCCAATTTTTACTTGGCTGAAATCACTTTCATTTCATGGCGCTATTCCATAGATTAAAATTTGTAAAAAATAAATGTCTGTAAAATAATACTTATTTATTTCATCTTGTTTAAACTTTAAACACCTTTACTGCATCTGTACACACCAACTGCATGCCCATATTTGGAAATTTTATTGAATTATGGAAATTTTATATACCCCAGGGGTGAAAATAAACTGGACAAAAGCCGAGCGTGAGGGTGGTTTTGAAAAAATCAGTATATTTTTTTTAAAAGCATGGAAAGCCTACCTACAAATTTGCATATAGTTCAGTGAAATGATGCTGATTAGGAAAATAATTAATTAAATTATATTTGGATATGTGCCCATTAGAGGTGCGCTACCTTTAACGAAAATTTGCGAATCCGATACAACTTTTTTCAATTTTTGTCAATTTACCAAAACGTGAAAAGATCCCTTTAAAGTTAAATGAACTGTATCCCAGTAAATGAGACATTAAGGCGATTGTGGCCAGTTAAGATCAAGTTCAGCCTGCAGTTGCTTAAAAGCTGTTTGCTTAAGAGCGGTTTTCTGACAATGACAAATAGTTTAATTGGATACTGATTAGACTGCCCTTTTCCTGTGACCTGGCTAATTAAATTCAGAAGCCTGGTAACAGTTTAACGTTAATGTTACCGATGTGTCAGACCAGGGCCTGGATTTTGAAATCTAGGACATGCATGGTCAGAAGATGTCATTTAATATTATACATTTTTTCAAACATATACAAATGCATACAAATATAAATAGTAAAATGCACTAAGTCAGAAGGCATTTGACTTCGGCTGGTGCCTTGGCACACCAGGTGTTTCGGTTGCAATAGTTTGATGGACTCACTACTTGGATGTGTAGTTACATTATTTACAGTATATCAAACAGTATTTAGCATGAACCAATGATTTTTTCAAACATAAATATTTATTGATGTAAAATGCTTGAAAGAATAATATTTAAGGTTTAAGAAGGCAGTTTCTTTTTGTTTTAAAGGATATCTTTGAAAATTATATTTTTTATGAATTTTTTGGCAACAAGGGGTAACGCATTTTTAAAAAATGTAATTAATTTTCGACAAAAACTGGTACCATGAGTAGCATAAAACACATTTTTTTTAAACATTTGTAATTGATGAAAAATGATTGCAAAAATAATATCTAGGGTCTAATAAAGCATTTTTTATTTTATTTTAATTTTATTTTTCATGATTTTTTTTCAACAAGGGGTTTTGAAATTTAAAAAATGTTACTGAATTTTTACACCAAAACTGGTACTATGATAATACTATAATGCACTTCGCCAAAACATTTATAATTATATTGTTAATTCTTGCAAATGTATTTCCCCTATTCACTAAAAATAACACTTTTGATCAGAAAATTCATATAAAATGATGTTTACTTTTATTTTCAAGAAGCATAATGCCTCTTTTTAGTTGTATTCAGCCACAAGTTCTTGTCAGCCACTTAAGGGTTATATGATGCCTTTCTTTTACTAAATGCAAACTAATTCTACGCTTTGAGACATTCATAAAATATTTTATGTCTTTACAACACCGACAGGCTAATAAATTTATATATCAAGTACTTCCATATTAACAGGACCATTCTAGGCGGGAAACCATGCAACCTTGATTTGTTCATATCTTCCTATCAATTTGTTATATTTAAGGTCGCCGTGGTGTAATGGATATGGTGTCCGCCTAGCGACCGGGAGGTCACGGGTTCGATCCCCGCTGTAGGAGCGTTCTTTCGATCTCCCATATAGACACCAAGTACTGGTTCTAGGCCCAGGAAACGGACTCGAGAGCATTTCAAATAAGTAGGAATTACTTTCTATGCAATCGAGCTAAAATAAATAGGTTTAAACTAATCTGTTATATGTGTTATGAATCATTTGTTCGGAGAACATTAAATGTTTGTTATAACTTTTAAATATATCAATGTTCAAAGTGATATTGTTATTGACCGATAAACCAACATACTGATTAAAAGGGAATATTTTATTAATTATTTGCATTTTATCTTACTTGAGAAATATTTGCCTAAATGTTTTTCAAACTATAGAGAAATCTATATACAATTAATAATTGACGACGTTTATAAAAAAAAACATTTATGAAATGGAAGTTTAAAGATAAAAATAAATAAACCAAGTTTTTGTCAGATATTCGTAATAATTTCCATTAAAATTGAGTGTCTGAGTAATGTGGATGAATGAATATATCGGATAAAACGAACACTTGTCTATACTTGAATTATGATTTATTTTTCAATATTGTATGCATTTAAGTTTAGCCTTTATGCCTTTTTTAGCATTTATAGACAGTGTCCCTCCCCCAAATCTAGGAAGTATTACTTGTCATTCATTAATGTAATGGTATACAATAATTTTGTGGTAGAATATTTGAGAAAAACATTAGAAATGAAACTTGTCAGTGATGAAATTGTCCATATGGTTATGGAAATTACCGATCGTCGGTTTCTGAAAAACATTAAAATATGATGGTTGTGCCCAAAGATTTTGGTGTTAATGAACATTACTGGTTTATATTTTAATAATTTCAATTCTCATTTGATTAATAGGTAATTTCAAGGCTGATAAACTTGAAATATGCAAGCTATTCTTTCGTTTTGCGTATGTGTGTCGATACATCTGTACAATCGGTAATTTCCGTAACCACTCGTTAAATTGTAGCAGACACAAGTTTAAATAATAAAAAAATATGTTTTACACTAATATTCTACCTCTTTCTTGCACGAATGATTTAAAAGTAATATTGCATCGTTTTCAGCCAGGAACACTGTCTATGACCGCGAAAAAAAACATAACAAACTTTTTGATTTACGATATTTACTCTATAAATAGCTTGCATGCGGCATGGCATTGAATGTTCCGCAAGATAAATATCTCGACTTTATTTATTGGATGATTTCGGACTGTTTCATCCAATCAGAAAATAGCTTTTAAACGTAATTTAGACCCATGTTTAGCGAGATAATTAAGTACCACTTTTTATACACTGCCATTTGTGACATAACAAGTTGCCTCCCTTGTTGGTTCATTCTACTGTATTATTATGCCCCCTTTCGAAGAAGAGATGGTATATTGTTTTGCACATGTCGGCCCGTATGTCCGTCCACCAGATGGTTTCCGGATGATAACTCAAGAATGCTTATGCATAGGATCATGAAACTTCATAGGTACATTGACCATGACTCGCAGAAGACCCATATTGATTTTGAGGTCACTAGGTCAAAGAGCAAGGTCACGGTGACCCGAAATAGTAAAATGGTTTCCTGATGATAACTCAAGAACGCTTGTGCCTAGGATCAAGAAACTTCATGAGTACATTGATCATGACTCGCAGATGACCACTATTGATTTTGAGGTCACTAGGTCAAAGGTCAAGGTCACAGTGACCCGATATAGTAAAACGGTTTCCGGATGATAACTCAAGAACGTTTATGCCTAGGACCATGAAACTTCATAGGTTAATTGATCATGACTCGCAGAAGAACCCTATTGATTTTCAGGTCACTAGGTCAGAGGTCAAGGTCACGGTGACCCGAAATATTAAAATGGTTTCCGGATGATAACTCAAGAACGCTTTTGCCTAGGATCATAAAACTTCATAGATAAATTGATCATGTCTCGCAGATGACCCCTTTTGAGTTCACTAGGTCAAAGGTCAAGGTCACGGTGACCCGAAACAGTAAAATGGTTTTCGGATGATAACTCAAAAACGCTTATGCCTAGGATCATGAAACTTCATAGATACATTGATCATGACTCGCAGATGATCCCTATTGAATTTCAGGTCATTAGGTCAAGGGTCAAGGTCACGGAGACCAAAAATAGTAAATGGTTTCCGGATGATAACTCAACAACGTTTATGCCTAGGATCATGAAACTTCATAGGTACATTGATCATGACTTGCAGATGAACCCTATTAATTTTCAGGTCACTAGATAAAAGGGTAAGGTCACAGTGACTAGAATGCTTAGGCCTAGGATCATAAAAAATACATAGGTACATTGATCATGACTGGCATATGACCCCTATTGATGTTCTAGTCATTAGGTCAAAGGTCAAGGTCACAGTGAGTCAAAACAGTTTAATGATTTCCGGATGATAACTCAAGAATGCTTACGTCTAGGATCATGAAACTTCATAGGTACATTGATCATGACTTGCAGATTACCCCTATTGATGTTTAGGTCACTAGGTCAAAGGTCAAGGTCGAAGTGACTCAAAACAGTAAAATAGTATCCGGATGATAACTCAAAAATGCTTACGCCTAGGACCATTAAACTTCATAGGTACATTGATCATGACTGGTATATAACCCTTATTGACTTTCAGGTCACTTGATCAAAGGTCAAGGTCACAGTGATTCATAACAGTTAAAAGGTTTCCTGATGATAACTCAAGAATAGTAAGGCCTAGGATCATGAAACTTCATAGGTAAATTGATCATGACTGGCAGATGCTCCCTATTTATTTTCAGATCACTAGGTGAAAGGTCAAGGGCACAGTGACAAAAAATATATTCACACAATGGCTACCACTACAACTGACAGCCCATATGGGGGGCATGCATGTTTTACAAACAGCCCGTGATTGTCTTATGTTGGTTAATGTTCATCTCGGTCAATTCTAGGTTAAGTTTGAAAGTAGGTAATATGTGGTTCAAACTAGGTCAAATAACCAAATCACAGAAAAGGTTAGTGAACACTCCAGAGTTCACATTTTCTTCCAGATCTTCATGAAAATTGGACAGAATGTTATCTCGATGAAATAAAGTTTCCGTTTGAAAGTTGGTAGTTTGTCATAAGTTCAAAATATAGAAAACTTCCTTTACCTTTCTACAGGTCACATTATCTTCCTGATTTTCATGAAAATTGCTTACAATGTCCATCTTAATCAAATCAAAAGCTGAATCTGCAAGTTGGTCATGTGCAGGCTAAAGCTAGATTACAACTTAGTCAAATCATATACAAGTTTTTGACACTATAGAAGGAGTTTTGGGTGAGCGATACAGGACTATCTTGTTTTAGAACAGCCTGTAGTAAGAAAGGGAAGGTATTGTATTTGTTTCAAAAGTAACATTTTATTGTTATTGGAAGTAACTGAGCAATTATATTATGTCATAGTTTTGGTTATTTTGCTCACTTGTTATGATGTGACAAGGTGAGCTTTTGTTATCACTCTTTGTTTGTTGTATTTTATCCAAAGTTTATTGTGAACACATTAGATATCATTTTACAATGTTTAAATTTGTGTGTCACCTCTTTGCCAGATTCTTATTAAACTAGTCACTTCTATGTCATTTTGGGTTTCATATTCTATCAACAATTAGGGCACTAGGTCAAATATAAGAAAAGGTCTGTTAATACTTTAGTGGTCACATTCTGTCTCTGATCCACTTGTAAATTGGTTAGAACTTTATTTTAATCATTCCAAAGTCAAGCTTGAAAGTAGCATATTCAACATTTAGGTCACAAGGTCTAGTCTCAGTGATTAACAGGTCACGTTCCAAAGTGGGTCATGTGCTACCAAGCATTTGATCAATAACTAAAATCATTAAAATTTATGTTAAAAATTACATTGTGTACATGATCTTCATGGCAGTTGATCAGAATGTTCAAATAAATAAAAGTAGGAGCTCGGTAACAAGGCTCAACTAGACCGGATAGGCGCAAATAGTTTGTTCATACTCACAATGCCTTTGTTTCTATATCTTCATGAAAAATTAGTTAACACCACTAGGAAACAATCAGTTTCAGGTGAGCCACATTGTGCTGTTAAAGCTATCTATGTATAGTATAGATTGTTACAAAACCTTGTTTATCAATAAAAATAAATGAAAAAATGGCTTTCTAAAAGTTGTAGTCTTGGATAATATATATCTCAACTTATAATCTACGACAATCTTTTGAGAAGAAAAACAAAATTTGACTAGTATTATACCCCAACAAACTGTGATTGGGGCCTAGCACAGGACTTCTCAATTATGTTCCTCGAAAAATAATGGGTTAGCATATTTTTGCTGTTTTATCCAGTTGTCTGGACCATTACTCCAAAAAGAATTGTAAGTTCAAATATGAGATATTTAGGTAAATAAATCTCATTGAAGGGAGTGCAGTGTCCAAGAACGAAAACGATTAAACCACAACCATTAACAATTGACCTGCGGATAAATGACAAGCAATAAAAATCACATAATTGCGGTGATGTAGATTAACTTAAATGGATGCTTATTTATTTTATGCTTTCCGGTGATTTATACAGAAATATCAGTGAAATAAATTGGTATTTCACTGTTTTAAACAGTGAAAAATAACAGTGAAAATATCGATATTTTTCTGGGAAAATCGATATTCCGCCGAATCCAACAAATATCCTCTATATATCCATCCTCTTCAAAAGCATCGTCAAACCAGTACTTTCAGTGCTATGATTTAAAATTACGGTACACGTGGTTTACTCGACCATATGCTTAGTTAAGGGCTCTTTTCTTTCAGTAAGCTATTTTGTATACGACATGGAATATTTATAAGATTCATGAAAGACAGTTTCAAATGACCTACAAAGATTAAACTTATTACCGGCTAAGTATATTAACAGTTTCTTATTTTACAAAACATTTTCCCCTAAGCCAATGTCAAATTCAAATTTACTCGCCACGGTTGAACTGGATGGTGTTTCCTTTATAATAAATCACGTTCTATCTTTAAAGATTACTTTGATTGTGTACGACCATGAATACATAGCTATCTCAATCTTACATTAATTGTTCAGGTTCAATCGGAAATCTGGTTCATTTCGGTAAAAGATGCTACTGCGATACAAAATCGGCCATCGGTCACCCACAAAAGCAGATTATCAAGAAATACCATCGCATTTGTTTGATCTTAATGGTCACGTAAATGGTCATTTAAATACACTTATTGCATCTGGTTCATTTCGGATAAAGATGCTACTGCGTTTCAAAATCGATCAACTGAATAATACCCCACTATGGATATACAAAAGTAGCTTAACAAGAAATACCATCGTATCGGTTTGATCCAAATTCGTAAATGGTCATTTAAATACACTAATTGCATATAATAGCTTGTCTCTATTTAACAACATATCACAAATACCCGCTGTAATATGTTTACACTACCCTTTGATATGTCGCGTATATTTATAAGGTAGATCCGATTCTAAAATAGTAGAAAAAACTAAATGTTCTTTGAAAAAATAACTAAGTAGATAAACGCCTACGACATTCATGATATGCCTTTAACGTAGATTTTTGATGTTAAAGACATGCAAACACAAGTAATGAAGATTACAATTAAGCTTGTACGGATGTTGTTAATATATACATCAAGTCCGAAAATGCTTTTTTAAGACTTTTAGATAAGGAACCGAAATAATGAATGCAGACAATTGTATATATTAATACATACATATTATATATATATAATCTAATAATTTATTATAATCTCTATATATAAATATAAATATATATATATATATATATATATATATAGGGTCAGAACATAGACCGATCTATATCGGACCATATAAACCAAATATTTCACATTTTTGAAAATATTTTGATAAATAATGTGCGATGTGGACATAATATGGAAATTAAAGCAAACAACAACCTTTAAAGACTGTTCATGTTTTGGTAATATTGACACAGCTGAGTAGGTGATTTCGCTTTAGTGAAAATTTTGACGGACGACGAAGAAAGACCAATCACATTAACTAGCCCTAAAATTGATCTACAAATAGCCCAATTTTGTGTCACATTTGAATAATTTTCCATTTCCTCAAAAACGAATTATTTGACCATTCAACAAAATAAAGATCGTATTGCAGTATGAACATTTATTTCAAACATGTGCTATCTACACTACAGTTTCAGGAACAGCAAATCAAGTAAGAAAATACAAAATAAACATATCATTTATTTGCGCCCGTGTAAATATTAAATATAAGATTTACCACAGTCGTTTCGTTTCATATATTGAAGTTTGAAATGAAATGTTAATAAATCTTTTGAAAGAACCATATTTTGAAAGGAACATTCCACACTTTACGAGGATTTCATAACTAAATGACCGCCATGTTTTCAAACAATTAGTGACGTTTCATTCATTCTTTTGCAATCTAACAATGAAATGAGGAACATGATTAATCTGTTTTGCCAAGTTTGCAATGTCTGTAAATGTGTACAACAATATGAGTGAATTTATTTTAGCAAAGAAAAAAAAACGTTTAACTACTTCATGATCAATTCCAATAACAATAATATCAATTTTGTGTTTCTTATCGACAAATTGTAAATAAAACTGAAAACGAAACTTACTTGAACGAAACGAACTTAACGATTAAATTTGCAAAATATAACCACTTTTTAAGCATATATTTTTGCATATGTAATTAGTAACCATCCAATATTTCATTCAAGGCCAAGAACAAAGAAGTTGCACTTTCAATCGATTCAGGAATTGGCAGTTGCTCCCGCTGCATTTCACACACATGTTCTAGGACGAGTATGAAGTCATCTTTACATCCAAACTGCGGTTTCTTTACAAAGTGTCTCTCTTGAATACGATCAATGGTTTCCAATTCGCAAGGAAGCCGAAATGAAAAATCTCGGGTTCCATACGCCTTAGGATGGTAGTACATTACTATCGGTATCCCATTTGGTGCTTCCACATTTCTTTGCTGCCGAATCCGATGAGAATTCCATAGATGGGTGAAAGGGTTCAGATCGCGTTGTATTAATGGTATGAAACAGAATCACAAGCATTCTAAATGCACAGGATCATCAATCCGAAGCAAGCCGCTGTCTACCATATCCTTAAAATAGTTCCTCCAAAACACAGTAAAACTTACTCTTAAATTTACCCAAAAACGTTCAATTCTTTGATTGCCAGTGGATCTCCCAGTCATGTAACTGTTCATTCCAGACATGTTATCTCTGTCATTAAACCTAAACGCTATCTGCATAGCCCGTACCCAAACGTTTTCTGTCCCTGCATCGCCACGAACCAGACGTGGAAGGCGACCAATCCATTTCACAAAGTTAACAAAGAAGCCCGCGATAATTCGAGGGTCATTATTCGAATAACATGCCTCCAGCCATAATATGCATCTGGAAAATCTATCCACCGCAACGTGTATAGCAATTCCAAAAGGCTTTAGCTTATCATACCCATCAATGTGTATAGTAAAATTAGGACCTTTATTGGTATAGACTCTGTGTCGCAGGCGATGTGTAAACCTGTGAACAATACCCTCAGGATCAATTACCTTCAATACACACCTTGTTGTTTCTTGGGTTGCTTTGACATTTGTGGTTGTGTTGACCAGTTTCCATATAGTTTTATAACCACATACAGCCAACCCTCTTTTATATACTGAGCGAATCGCTCGTATAACGTCTGGAAGAGGAGACAACGCGTTGCGTCTTTTGAGCCCTTTACCTACGCAGTATCCGTTTCAGTTGACTCAAACTGAGAGCAGTGTTGTGTAGGAAAAGCAAGAATCCACATATATCCAGACGCGTATAGCCCTGTATGTGATAACGCGAAATCCAAACATCCCTTTCTTGATTTGAAAGTACAGCTAACGATGAGTCAACATATATCAGTGCCACTGAGACACAAATCTGCAATATAAAAAAGTTGTGAGTCGTTAAACACACGTTTTGCATGTATTAGTTGAAGAGAAATATCTAAATGAATCAATCGAGATTTAAGCTCTCTAAATGCTCATAAAACCCAACGAACACATTAATATTTATTGTTTGCAAACATTGTATGTTATTTTTACCTTTATACCAAGCATTCCTGCTGTAAAAATGGACTGTCTGAGGTCTTGCGTGTTTCGAAAGAATATACCAGAAACTAAAAATCTGTTCGACGCCGGAAGTCGTGAACCAATGTTGCAATAATTGGATGATGTCAAAATTCTACGACGACATGATATGAAAAAGGTTTCATGGCTTAAAAATAACTCATCGTGTCGACTAAAACTATGATGGCAAGTCATTTTCACCAGAGCATGACGCCAACAATTATGTAGATTTGTCGACTTAGATCATGTAGACCAAATTTATTTTCGGGAAAGGCGGGAAACATTTACGTCGAGACTTCAACTTAATGTCGTTATGACGAGTAGAATTAAGGTCGGAAAAGTATGGAAACGTATATGGTACACCCTGATACTGTAATGATGTCAACATTCTATGACGGCATGATATAAAAAAGGTGCCATGTCGTCAAAAATAACTCATCGTGTCGACTAAAACTACGATGGCAGGTCATTTTCGAAAGAGCATGACGCCTAAAATTATGTTGATTTGTCGACATAAGATAAGTTGTCAAGACTTAAACAACCCGCATGTTGGCATCAGAGCCTAAATCTCTGAAGATATTTGAACCTAGCCGTCATGTAAATTGAACTATTTCTGTGTTGTTTACTGTATGACGGCATATATCTTGATGACTTGCAAGTAACATAATGTTGACATAGCGATATAACTAAAGGAGTCGATATAATTTATGTGGACAAAGGGCGTTGTTTAAAAATTATGGAAGCGTATATGGTACGCAAATAATATGGTCATGCCGGATTAGTTTATATCGACTTAATGTGAAATATCATTTAAGTTAAGTTTTTATTGTGCTATATTGTTTTGTTTATTTTTGCTCATTTTAAGTTCAGTTTTTAACGCAAATGTTCTATTGAGCGTACTTCAGTACTTTCAGATGTAACCTTCATATTTGGTATGCATGTGTATATGTACAAGGCCTTTCCATACGCACACACATTTTGACCCCTTTGACCTTGACCTTGAACTTAGGGTCCGCGTTTGGGTTTCAAAATCTGCGTTAGAGTTTAAAAAAATGCTCATAACTTCTATGTCGCTTCAGATGTAACCTTCATATTTGGTAAGCATGTGTATATGGACAAGGCCTTTCCATACGCACACAATTTTTGACCACGTTGACTTGACCTTGACCTTGAACTAAGGGTCCGCGTAAAGGTTCAAGATCAGCGTTTAGGTCTCGAAAGAATCTAATAACTT